>NC_087523.1:7179931-7481571 GCF_963921805.1 Phalacrocorax carbo | reverse complement strand
TGACCTTATGTCCATTCCCTCCTTGCTGTCTTATGTACTACTTTGTTATCAGCTTTTGCTAATGGGTCCTTTTTTGCTTTCGTTGTGCTGACCCCTAGCCCTTAGAAATCCTTTAGCTTTTCTCCAGGTCCTCACCTTTTATTCTAACACCTTACTTTCCTTCTCCTCCAGCCTACACCTGCATCTATTCTTCTCTCCATTTGTTGCCAGGCTCCTTTTCCATCAGGCCCTGGTCCTGCACCTCCTGATCTCAACCCTTTCGGCGTGCTAATTACTGTCCCACCTACAGCATAGTTACACACTTTCTTCCTCCCCCAGCACTCAGGAAACACAATGTTTTGGTTTCCTTCTGATGATCAGCAGCTTCTAACAACCTGAAGGACTAAATATGTGAAACTCTTCCTCAGCTGCTTCACCCTTCAATGGAACACTGAGATATGTTTCCCCATATAATAAAGGGACAAAACTTTCTTTTTCATTAAAAAGTTACTGTAAAAGATAATATTTTCTGCTTAGAAAAGTTTTCCTAGATACTATTTTCTGCTTTTTCCAGCAAAATTAAAAAAAAAAAAAGAAGAAAATAAAGGAACAATAAAAATTTGCGAAGAACATTGGAATTTACAAACTTAGGCATTTCTACAAAAATAGAGTAATTTACTAACAAAAAACAACATCCAAGGCTTAAAAGTGACAGACATTTATGGAAGAAAAATCCATCAAGAATTATTAAATACAAACATACTACCTGCCAACCCAAAAAAACTACAAAATCACAGATACACAAACCGTAAGGAACTTGGTCACCACGTTCCTTTGTAAGAATCTGTTATTTGGAAGCTGCTGGATACTGAACAGTGCAGACCTTTGGTCTGGCCCTCTATGGCTGTTCTTACACAGCTCCATTACATCATCCAACTTGCACCTTCTCTTCCCACATATTTCTGTCCCAGAAGCCAGACTGCGGTCTCTGAAATATTCCTGTACGCTCCTAGAGCGGGGACCTGCAAACTGGGCACATCAGATGACTTGGATTCCTCAAGGTCTGCCTCAATTTTTTAGTTACTCTTGACAGACAGCCCAGCCTAAAGAGATACCTGGACGGATCCACCACAACACAGTAACAACAAACATTTAACACAAAAGATTAAAAAAAAAAGTTGTTATTGAAAGTCAAAATATTAAATACTTTGCAGGCCAGTTGTTTTATTCAAATGCTCAGAAATGATAATTTAAGTCTGCTGCTGAATCCTCACTGCCCCCCTCTGTACGTAATATGCCTAACTGTACTGCTTAGCAACCCACTCTCGTGTATTGTTAGATTGGGCTGGGAGCTCGATCACAGGCTCTCTAGGCAGAGGAGTGATGATAGCTTCATGCAGCGTGAGATTTCTCGGCTGTGTCTCCTCTGCACAGAGGCTGAGAAAACTCAAGCACATTCACCTCATATCCTAGGGTTACAGCCGGGGAGACTATCAACACGTTCAGCAACATAGTCCTCCGTAGCAAAAACGTTGCTGAGGATGCAGATTCTGTAAGGCAACTTTGAGAACCTTTCAGCCACTCCCCTCCAGTACTGCCTTATTCAGGCTTTGAAAGGTCAGCTATGCAAAAGCAGTGAACCTTGGCATATAGAGTACCTAATTTTGTTCTGGCCCCTGAAGAGTTAAGTAATTATAAAATATTCAGCTTCTGCTTCTGTCTGGCTAAAGTCACACAAGATGAAACAAGCGGCGTTTACACACACTGGAGGTTTTCAGTGCGCTTTACAAATACTAACCCACCACCACATTTCAAGTGAAATTTTATAGAAACCCAAAATAAGGAGATCAGTAAACAGCAAAAATGTGTCCCACTTAGAACCTTTTCTTTAAAAGCTACAAGGGGTGAAAGGGTTTGGCAAGTAAAGGAACAGTGGAGGAGACACAAATTCAGAGGTAATAAAGGTGATCTGGTCTGATGTAGGAGACGACCTAACTGGTGTTAACCGGGGGGGGGAGTATGTTACAACAAGATCTTGGGCAAATGATCCTGTCAAACGAGGACAGCCTCACAGAGGCTGTGAATCAGAGAGAACCACAATGTGACAGAAGAGCAATTAAGTGTTTTGCAAGTATTAGAAGATACAAAATGGTAGTAGAATAGCCTTATGTAATATTACTGTGGAGAAATAGGAAAAGAGCAGGAACGATGGTGCAGAACCTTTTGTGATCAAAATCACTTTAAAGGAACACAGTCAAAGAATGCTAAGGTCCATTAAAGACCTCCACAATCAGACTTGGATACAGCTAAAGATCTTAATGTTATTGTAAAGGTAAATTTTGTCTAAATCATTTCCATAAACTTCACAGAAAGGAAAATGGCAGTAGGGAAATGTCAGCTGGAGGTGATTACTGTGTTTCATGGGCTCAGCACAAAAACGAACTAGGAATCTTTCGCCTCAGCCATCCTTGTACAATCTCATCACAGAATATCTTTGTGAGATATTCTTTTTGACAGCCATATTATTAAAATAATGCTATAGGAGACTTACAATAACATCTCATTATTGGGAAACAGAGAGAAAAGATTTGGATCTGATGTCCAGTCACAGAATGATCACAAGCCTGTAATATAATACAGTTGTGAAAGGTTAAATCAGGAGAGGTATTTAAACAATACCAGTGAGGCCTCATCTAAAATAACGTATACAATTCCACCCAAGGAAAATAAATTCAATCGGCATGAGTAGTTTGTTTGAGGGAATTAAAATTTATTTTAAAGGGACTCTTAGTTTGTATAACCTCACAAAATGAAAGTTGAAAGGGATTTTATCTATTTTCCCCTCTTTCTCATCATAGAACTAACCAGCAGCAAGGGAAAAGAACCATTTCACCTAAAGTTTGATGCTGGCACAAGAACAAATGGTGTATATTGGCCATAAACACACTTAGAAACTACAGTACAACTATCTAGCAAGCAAGGGGTAAAAGATGGACTAGAAACAGCAGATGCAACCCCACAACTAATTAGGTTAATCGAGATACAAAAATGATGACATGAACCTGGCTGCATGAGACTGGATTTGATAACCAACAAGGCTTCTGCTTGTCTGTACACCTGTGTCTCCAGTTATATCAGTCAGACTTTCTCTGACTCAGGTCTATGCTTCCGTGGATTAGACAGAGCAAGAAGTGCCCACAATGTTGGAGGAAGCTAAGGAACCACATGTATACCCTGCAACAGAGACTTACTTATTCACGCTGTCAGAAGGATCCATTGTGAATTAGAGAGTCATGTGAATTAGGGATTGAAAAACCAGGCTTGCCAGATGTGCTTTTTTTCACGTATTTTGACAATTATAGTTCAGCTTAATCATTTATGATAATACTTCATAATGTTCTAGCAAATGCTCTGGAGTATACTTTGTAAAAAATAATGAGAGCTTAAGTAACATGGCAACTCAGCTTTTAAATCTTTGCTGAGAAGCAGGAAGAAACAGCCAGTGTTTTGTGCAGATTATGGAGAATTATTGTAGTAAAATTAGGAACACTTCCATTATTGCTTCCCCACTAGTTTCTTAAGCATTAACTACTGTAAGATTACCATGGTTATACAGCAACAAGATACCCACAAATAAAATCAAATAAGACCATAGCTTCACAGCATTAAAAGAAGCAATGCTATTAAATAGTAACATGGAGTTATACAAAAGAAACCAGAGAAAAGGAAAGGACTAATAATTTCTGTGTCTACATTCAATTCAGTACTCTAATTCTCATTGAAAGTCAGCTGTCAAGTCCTACGTAAGTTAACCTTCTACTCCCTTTCTTATCGTGGCTTTGCTCAGCAATTCAGCTGGCTGCAAACTATCACAAAAATGTTCTTTCACTTTAAAAAAAAATAAGAAATAAAAAACCCCGTTCTGACAGAAATTTTCCATCTGACTCCTTTATCACAACTTCTGGACAGAGTTGGATAAGCACCAGAAAACTAGTCACGTGGTCTGGCAGAGCTCATTTACGGAATACACAAGGTTGATACAAGCAGTTAAACATCTTGTGTCAGTAACACTGACACTATGTCAGCTTTGAAAAATGTCAACAATTCAACAGTGCCTGTACTTAATTTCAAGGAAATTAAGGAAGCCTGTGGCATTCACAGAAATTTGCTATTTCCAGACTTCCTTGTTTTGCTGATTGGCAGCAGTTGCCATTATAACATAAGGTGGAAAATAGGAACAACTTGCACAGATCTATCATATGTTTCACATTCTGTAAGTGTTTAGGTGGGAAAGAGTTATTGTTCCAAAGCTCAAAAAGAGGTAACAGAGTATTCACTGCAGATGTAAGTCTGAGGCACTCTCCATTTCATAAAATCAGAATCCTTCCAAATGTTGTGCCAATGGAGACAGTAAACTGACAAGAAATGTAGATCAATGTTCTTTAAACATTTCAGCTTTTCTGATAAGCAAACATTTCAGTCTGTGTAATATTGTCAAACTACAGCTGCAGAGAATTTTGAAGAGGCTCCTATGTAGGCTTTAAATATTCCTATTCATTTCTACCAGAAAATGTTCTCAAGAGAGCATAACGCCAACACAATCCTGTTCGCATTGCAGTCAGTTCCCTGTATTGACTGTGGCAGAGAGAATGGGCAAAACCCTCAACGAAAGCCTGGAATTTGATGTCATTGCCTGACTAAGGTACTTCACAAGTTGCACCAGTACAAACAGTAAGATAATTGGCCCCTAGATTTGTGCATGAAAAACATAACTGACACTGCAGAGAGAGAGGATTTGGCAAAGCAGGCAGAAGGCTACAGGCATTATGCTGGCATTAAATTAGCATTTAATCTTTCCTTCACAAGATGCAGCATTTTCCTCAGAAATGTGATCTTTGCAAGATACCAGACTCTGGGATCTGTCAAATAATCAAAAAACTGATTTCCTGTCGCAGAAAAATCTTCCCATGAAATAAGACTTTTTGAATGACACAGAGAAATTACAGGAAGGTAGTGAGAACTTCTTGGTTGATGGGAAGAAAAATTACAAAGAGCTCATGCTAAGAGGCAAAAAGAGTCTTTAATATTAAGAAGATTTTTATATACATGTGGAGGGATCTATATAGGATTTAGATTCCGTCAAAAAAATTGAGTCCAGAAAGTCCCAGGACATAAACAGAGTAATGCACTCTAGTCCCGATGGCCTGGGGAAAGCTTTGTCCCGTGTAACTATAGAGGAACAGTGATTAGTACGCTTAGGTCCATGTGCTGTGTGTGCGGAGACTCACACATGCAAATTTGAAAGGCAGGAAGCAGCTCTGCAAATCAGTTGTATTTTGTAGTGTTCTTTCCACATGAACCAGTAAAGCTCTCAAAATGCTCTTCTGCCATTGCTCACAATTAGCAAAGCAAGAAATTATTCTGTAAAAATAAATGATGATACGATATCCACTTAAATTATTTTCTTTGTATATTTTCCTTTTCTTTTTAGTTTTGTTATCAAATCCTAGAATAAAGAACAAAGAGTCTGTTTTAGGTCAGTAGAAAACACTCAAGCTGATGCTTCTGGATGCAACAGCAATGACTATTTGCTTTCTAACATACACTATTTAATAGATCTGTTTTTATGATAAAAATTAATCTGTATGCTTATGAGACACCAAGCAGGGGTGTTCTCCAGATGGCAGAAACTTCCTCTACTTTAGGAGATAAAACACAAGAAAACAAATAACAAGAACATTATTAAACTTGTCACAAGCCAGAGAACAGTAACATGGCTTCCTAATCACTTTGCAATGCCTATCAATATTTTGGCTATGGCTTTCCCAAATAAAAAAATTAACTCAGTTCATCGTTACTCTTTACAATAGCCAAGATTCATCATATAAAGTAAAGGCAGGAATAACAGGAGCAACTAGAAAACTGAATTTTCATGTCATATTTCAAAGAGATTGAGCTCTGCAGGTTTCACAAAGACTTCAAGGGAATTTGAGCTACAGTATTTGAGCTCATTACAAGAGCTCAAAATCGAAAATGATCAGAAATGCCAAGAAAAAACAAAAGATATGTCTAGCATTTTCCAGAAAATCAACTTGTGTCTATGATTTTACATCATCATATAAAATGATAGTAACAACAGTCAAACACCTTTGCATCAAGTTGGTTCTAAAAAGTGACATTAAAGTATCACGAGCATGCTTTTATGAAAGGTAATAGAGCCTCCGTATTGACTCAAAAGCTCAGCTCTGCAGCCTTTCAAACTTATGGAACAACAAACTTAACGCTGCTTTAAAGGAACCTGCTGTCTATACATTTCAATGACCTTTTAATGCCACTATTTTAATGACCTTTCACCTGACCATCTTGTCCCTTTTGATACACTGCATGGCTGTTTTGCACTTCCCCTCTCTTTTGCATCTCTCACTGGCTGTTGGTTTTAAAGGCAACCAAAGAGTTTCCCTCTCATCCTTCAGCTGCTCTAGGCTATGAGAGTACCAAGGATGAGTGGCTACTTTTGCAAATTTCCAGTCTCACTTTTACAACTGAGAAAACAGATACCTATAGAAAAGCTGTGAAGAAGATACTAGCTCAATACATTAGCGTGCTAGCACTTCATATACGTGCTTGCTTAACGTTATCCACCACTGAACAGTAACATTTCAGAGACATGCTCCATGAACATAGACATATGACTAAATCAATGCTGAAGGCTCATTAATGTATAAGACCATGTTGTAAGTTGCCTGCTATGGTCTGTTCACTCCCTATTGTGTACCAGAGTTCCTGGTATGACTTGATACTCTAGCGTAGCCACAGGTTGCCATGGAAAGCAGGGGAAGAAGGCAGCATGTATACCGAGGTGTAAAATGATACAGGCTTATCCAGTAGTTCAACAGGAGAAAAAAGGCCTCTGAGGTCTTATCTTGTATTGATTCAGCTCTTCATACAGCAGTTAAAGCAAAAATCTCTCTTCCTTTCTGGACAAAAATAAAATAAATAAGAATCAAGCAATCTCACTGCATAGATATTTTTTGTTCAAGACAGTATTTACTTCTCCACAGGCTTAAGCAGACACCTATTCTCAGGGAGCAGAAGGATAACTGGATTAAGTTTGTTGCTTCTCCTAGTGAGAAATAAACTTTTTTTGCCAAGTTACCAAGCCTTCCAGAAAATCTACTTGAATTTGGAAAGTAGAAAAAAGTGGCAGTAAAGGAAAAGGCTTAGAAAACAAACATACTATCAGGAAAAATAATGTACTGATTGGCTATATGGCAAATACTTATTGGTATATATCTATAGTATATGTCTATCCTCTGCAAAAGCACTCTGGGGGCCCATAGATGGGTAGAAGGAAAAACGACACGTGGCAGAACAGTAAGAGATACTGAAGGAAGCATATGTAATAAAAAGGGCTATAAACACTTAGCAAGAGAGTGAAAACTGCTTTCTTGAAACTTTGCTCCTGGATTGGCAATATGAAAGGTTTCAAGCAATGTGAAATCCATGCATTTTGTGGCTCTAATTCAGGCATTATTGGGAAGTGGCTATCCATGACATTATGATTCCTTACATTCGTCTGAGGATGTTCGTTAGTAAATGTTTGCGTGTCTAACACCTGCAAAAAACATAGCAACTCCTAGGTAGGAAGAGAAGGCTTTTACCCAAGCTGGTGGAGGAGGAAACAAAGGTGTACCTACACTCTGACCTTAGGGTGACAACACAGAGAGTGGCAAACTTTTTCACAAGGCCAGGGCAGAACGGACAAGCTGTAAGCAAACCCACTGACATCATAACATAGAAGAAAGAAATCAAACCCTTCAGAAAGCATTGAAGTTGCTGGAAGCACTGAAGGCCCTGCATGTTCTGAGGTGGCATCCGGAACTTGCTAAAGAGAGGCGCAATCTATTTTTTGTTCAGTACATGTCTTGCATACTCTGAAGATCTGTTTCATAAAAGGAAGCACCAAATGTTCAGAAAGCTGACTGTCTCATATAGGACAGATTCAAGAGTCTGTCTCCACAAGAAGATTACTGTCTTACAGGAATATTCTAGTGAAGCTTGGGTAGAGCTCTTTGAGATATGGATAGGACGAAGTGGCCACAGATGATGTGTCATATTCTCCAGGTCAGCAGCTCATGTTCACAATCAGATGCCCACAAATTTCTAGCAACGTGTCCATTTCAGTGAATCATAAAAGGAAGAAATATATAAATACTGGAAAACATTATTTTGCATTTCTTCTTTGCTGCAAAGACAAAAATAACAACTATTAAACCTACTCATTTGTTCTTCTCTCCTCTGTAATGGTCAGAAAGGTGACAACTGTCTTGGAACCATGGCAGCATTTAGGTAATGGGAAGTACCTGACCAGTAACAGTAACTGACCCCCTCCCTCCCCAACAGATGGACAAATCTGTGTTACCAGAGGTGCTTTGTTCTTCCTGTGGAAAAGCAAACTAGACACAGCAGCGGACAACATGGTAATAGCATGAGCAGCACTAACTTCCCCACTACTGAGCATCCTTGAGAAACTATTAATTAGTTAGAAAGTTTAAATAGGCACCTTCCACTGGTTTCTTTATGAAACCATGTTATTCACCTCAATTAAGTGGAACCCCACAGAATGGCGGTGGGGAGTTCAGAATAACACCTACTTTTTCAGAAGACTCTTTCTTGTTTCACTGCTTCCTCTTTTGTTAATTGCCTAATTCCACCTTTTCCTGACTGCACACCCCTTGGGAGGTAAAGACCACTTAGCTATTTATTCACACAAGCAAAGGGGCTTTGAAAAAAAAAAAAGCATTCTCATTTTCAGACTTCTGACAAATGAGACCAATTCATTAGTAATTAAAGTATAGCTTTTTAATAGCTCATCTTATTGGCACACTGGAAGATAGAAGGAAGAAAACAGAATAGCTTTAGAGAATGAAGTTGTCAAATGTGCATATGTTCGCTCACACAAGAAGGGTGAAATTCTCACATGGGTTCATCCTTCCCATTTCTCCATCCTGCCAGCTTCATCTGTAATGACTGATTAAACCTCCCAAAGCACTCTCATGGGACTATCAGTTCATGTTTGATGATAGTCAGAAAGATAATTCAGTCTGCATCTGCTACCTTTTCTGAAAAGTCAGAAAATAGTGGACTTCACCTTCAGTCCTTCCTCTCAGATTCAGTATTTTCCTCTCAGGATGTGCTGCAACATTGGTAATTTGGATTTCCCATGCTGAATTTGTATTCCCACTATTAGGCTTTAAACTTTCTTTTTTAATGTAGTATTTTTGTATTTACTGACCGAAGTGAGAATTAAAGTATGGCAGCTCTTCCAATGCAGAAAGGAACAATCAGAAAAGTTGCAGTCTTAACTGGAAATAGAAGTGCTGTATTAGGCAACAGTCAAAAAGAATCCCTTTCAGGTAGCACTATTTAAAACTTGTCCAAAAAAGAATTTTGATACAAACCAGTTTCCAACCTTCTGAATATAGCACTCAGAGTTCATGTTCGTTAACAATCATTCTTAGTTACCTATCTAAATACTCCCAGTTTATTATGTCTTGCAAAGATTCAGGTTTCCAGTCAGGTACTTACATTTCTTTTTCCTCCTGAAATTCTTTCTGCTGTTTAAATGTAATAAATACTTTCTCCAAATATTTAAATAAATAAATAGTGCATAGAGAATGTTAAGCTGCATATTTTCACCCACCCTTTCAGATACAATGCTCAGAACCGGACATGTGCCCAGATGACTGAGAGGCATTCGGCCAACCCAGCAGTGTCCCTGGCCTTCTACCTTTTACTCACATGATTTGCTCTGTTCACTTCGAGTTACCCTGGGACTTTGGTGACCACAAAGGCTTTGGATTCTCTCACCCAGAGACCTATTCAATCACTCAGCCAATAACACAGCTGATTAAGAGCAATGGCCTTTTTATAAGCTTCATCTCCACAACTTTATACCCCTGCATAATAGACCAGAACACAGGGAGGTATTTCATCAACTTCAAAAGCATGAGTCATTTTAAGGTTCATTAAAAACATATATTCTGCACTGCTTTAAGTGTAGAACCTCTAACTCTAAAATGTATCAACAAGATGAAAGCCAGCAAATACTATACATCTGAGTTGGCTGAGTTTTCCGGGTTTAAGACCAGCTTTACTGGTACATAAATGCCTAACCCAATGCAGTTTGTAATATCTGCTGAAAGTCCTCATTAAAAAAAGAGACATCGAAAAATCTTTAAGAAACACTGAAGCTGGCACAGTAAGTAATAGTATGATGTACATGGATTCAGTTTGAATGTGTGTGCCATGTATCAGTTGGAAGATTCATCCATCATCAAAACCTTTCTTGCCTCTATCCTACATAAAGAACTGCTTGGGCCTCTCACAATTATGACATTTTATAGCTTATAAAAACTTAGTCTGCTTAAGAAGGACTAATTAACCTCATTTTGTTAAAGCAGTGCACAGACTTTGCTGTACTCAGATTTGACAAACATCTTGATGACTAGTCAACTACAGGTCACCTTGTTAAAAATACCCAATTGTCTCAAAGTTGTAGATATGCCATTCAATGGGATAAAATACATTTAAACTTGAATGCTTACTGTGACGTGAGTTCTTAAAAATGGTGAAATATAAGCATGTCATAACAGTGCCTCGGTTCAACTGTGAGCAAGGTTAAGTTCCAGCAATAGCTTAGAAAAAACTTATCGAACATGAATGAGTAATTAAAGAAGCATAAAGAAGTATTTATAATTAACCACAAGCACCAACTGGAAACACATTTACATCATAATATTGGCTCTGGATGGGATTATTATTGATAATTTTGCCAGTAGTACACAAATAGAATACCCTTCGACTGTGGTGTTAAGTTCATTATTAACCATGCAAATCTAAACTCAAAAAGCCCCTGGTTTTTAAATTATTAATAGTAAATTACAACATAAGTGGATTTGTATTGAGTATACACCTCTGGAATCAATGAAGCTGTTTTACATGAAAGAAACTGTTGTATTATCTTAAACACCTTAATAGTGTCAGGGGACTTGCATCAACATTAATACCAGGCAGATAACACATTCAAAAATACAGCTCTCATTGGGCACAAGACTCATTAATATCATACAAGAAATATTTGCTGAGACGGGCATCAAAGATCACCAGTTTTTGGTCTTTGTTGAATTCTTCTTTGCTATAATTATCTCAGTAGTGCAGTCAGGCACTTCCAGGGCAGAGGTCTGTGAACTATGTGCTTCTACCTTGAGTGCAAGTGCTGGCTGGGCAAAGAGGATATTATTACAGTAAGTTTGAAAACTTCAATTATTGGGGCTTGATCCTGAAATTGTCTTAATTTCTTAAGGAGATGGACAGAATGGGGTCGGTTGATGCTGTTTATTTGTGTGTGACATGCTTATATATCAAGCACTGAAGACACTGTGGCAATCCAACACTGATCAATTCTGCAATAAACTGCTGTTTTACTGGGCTTTGAGACTTGAAAATTTACGAGGAACGAAACATTGAACAACAAGCGCATTCCTCAAAACCAATTAGCTTCAAACATTGTCTATGCAGAGAATCATTAAAAAGGGCTGCATTGCATTAGAAACAGCAGTTATTTTGCTTCTCTGAGTCAGATGATGATCTGTATGTCAAAACAAGTTGAGAGGAATTTGTATTGTAAGGTCACTTCCTCCAGTATGGTCTGGATCATCTTAAAAGCAAACCATGTTCTGACTCAGCGTCTAAGCCATTTCCTAAAAAACACATCCAACTGGATGAAGTATCACCCTGTTGCCATATGTTCCCTCCTTTTCCTGCCATGCCCAGAAAAGCAAAAACACATCAGTAACATGAGAGCTGTCCTACACAGGTGTAAAATGGAGACATGGTTATGAGATAACCATCAGGCCCACATCAGCTCTGGCAACCCTTATGAAAACAAAATGCATATGAGAGATGCTGCAAAACAAGTGATGGAGCCTTACAGTATAGATAGGGTCTAAAATCAGAATCCAAAGGCAATTTCAGAAAACTTCAATCTACCCTAAAATTAGGTAAAATGCCTTAGACAATAAACAAACTCTAGTTCTCAATAACAGAGGGGTTTTACTCTTTTACTATGAATTCCATCAAAGGAAATTACAAGCTTCCAAATGCTTTTTCCAGATTCCAAAGAAATATTTACTCGTTGATAGGAGGAAGCAGTTTTGCTTTGCAATAATAGCTGACATAAAATAATTCAAGTCAGAAATGGCAATAGAATCTTCCTGGGGAAAAGTCTGTACCTTTGGAGTATACTTCCCTTCAGCACAACAAAAGCCCAGATGTGGGACCTTCAAATATGGTGTATTATCTCAGGGCAAATGGCAAATTTATTCATAGATTCTCTGGTTTTTTTGTTAACTGAATACAAATCTGCTTCTCCACTTTGACCTCAAATTTCTTGTGTTTACTGCATATTCTTCTGGCTGTTGTTTTGAATATTTTTATTACTCGGAGTAATTGCATGCTGACATTTTTCATAATCACTAATTGCACTAGACTCTTGTGATCAGAAACAAAGCATTCGGGAGGGATGAAATGAATGGAACCATCCTCAGAATCAATAACTATGCTGAAGTTTTCCTACATACAGATAAATCTCTTTTTGTATATAAAACAACTTATCTAATATTTTCATCTTCATTGTTGATGTAGGAGCTTTGCTAAGTATGAAAATGTGGCAACTTTTTTGGTCTTTCTGGAATTTAGCATTATGTCAGCTTTCTTATTGTCTCTAACATACAACAGTTTCAACTGGCACATAAACCAACTCATTAGTGTTGGTTCCAACCCTATGGCTGGGCAATGGAAACTTATAAAATGAAAGGAATTAAAATGAAAACCATATACAGACAAAAGATTAGAGAGGACCACAAAACCAAATTTTGGTGTTGTAGTTGGTTTTGAAATGATTCATAACTCAATTAGGATAGGTCACAAGTTTGTTGATTTGCTAAAGAGAGTTCTCCAGGCCATAAAAATATTTATATAACAATTAGAACAGCAAATAAAATCCACAGAAATAATTTAAATTATAACTGAAAATTCATTAGCCTTTAAAGTATAAATTGGAAACATCAGGAGAATCCCTTAAAGAAACCTTTCCAGCCAAAACAAAAACTACAACCACAACCAAGCTGAGCTTTCCACTATTAAAATGCCTCAATTACAACTTATTATTCTCAAGTATTTCTGCTGTGCCTACTACAGAGCAAATGTTTTGCTTTTATAATTCTGAATCCTGATGCCTCTAGTTCAGTTCTTATACCTAGCTGGACATTCATGGCCAAAGGCAATGGTTGAAATTGTTTTTTCAGTTTTCCCAGATTTCTTATATAGGGCCGAGATTAACCACATGCCGCTGCCTTCTAATGCAGCGGCCACTCCACAGCAATACACCACTAGGGAGGGAAATGCAGAGTACTGTCTTCAAATAAAGTATGCAGGCATGGAAATGAGACTGACTTGTTCATTCCCACAATTTTACAATGTAAATGAAGAAACAATTAGGAATACTAAGTATTTTATCATATTCTTTCTGATCTAAGTGACTACACACTGACGGTTATCCCAGACATTTCTTAAAGTGATCTAGCGTAACTAACGATTACAAAGAATGAAGGTCTTTTTTTTATGTCCCCTCCTTAACAGGAGCTACTATAGCACCACTGCAGTCTCCAGGGCAAGTACAAATTCAAAAGAAAATGGGTCACCTACTGAGTTGCTAAGACATTTCCAGCTACAATAGGACTGAAGTTTGAGGTTTTCACGAACATATGGATTCTACAAAGGTTGAATTAAAGTGGGAGAGGGAACAGTTGCCATAGTCCATTAGTCCTATGCTGGAGGAAGTACAAATATAGCAAGTACTGGGAATAATATCTTGAAATAGCACTGCAAAGAACAACGTGCTACCTTACTGTCGTTAGTCCTGCAGTTTGCTATTGGTTGATGAATAAAAGTCTGCTTGGTTTCGTAGAACACGAAGGAGCAATTTCATACAGAGCTCTCCTGGTGGACTCAGAAGATATCTCAAAGTTGTTTCTGCCACTCTAATGGAAAAACATAGCAAAACCCTTATAAAAACAGTGTCTGATCCCCAGACATGTGCATAAACCAGGTTAAACCAGAAACTACAGAGGTACAATCTATCACATCCAGCCTAACACTGGAGTGAGGCTTTGACCATGCTGATGTTTACATAAACTTGAAGAGCAAGATTAGGCCTTAGGTGAGGTAGTATTGCCGTGGTTCAGCCTCAGCTGGCGACTGAACACCACGCAGCCGCTCGCTCACTCCCCCCCCACCCCTGTGGGATGGGGAAGAGAATCGGATGAGCAAAAGAACTTGTGGGTTGAGATAAGCACAGTTTAATGATTACAATAAAATAATAATAATAATAATAATAATGATTATGATAATAACGACAATAATGTTAATATAATAAAATGGAAAAGGAAGGGAAAGGGAAAAAAAGGAAAAAAAACACAGAAACACGAACAATACAACCGCTCACCACCCACCAACCGATGCTGCCCGTCCCCAAGCCGCGATTGCTTCCTCCCTCCCCCAGCCAGCCCCTCCCAGGTAACATACTGGGCATGACGTTACATGGTATGGAATATCCCTTTGGTCAGTTTGAATCTGCTCTCTTAGCTGTGCCCCCTCCCTTCCCGGCTTCTTGTGCACCCAGCAGAGCATGGGAGGCCAGACATGTCCTTGACTAGTACAAGCACTACCCAGCAACAGCCCAAATCATCTGTGTGTTATCTCAACATTTTTTTTTTTCCATGCTAAGTCCAAAGCACAGCACTATACCAACTACAGTGAAGAAAATTAACTCTATCCCAGCTAAAACCATGACAAGTATGCATCTTAGTCTTTGTTATATTTATTTCTTCATAAACAATGTCCTGTACTGAGAAATAAATAATACTTTGCTTTGCACAAGTTTCGCTGTTTGATATTGATCACAAATTGTGAAGACAAGTCTGCTGAACAAACAAAAAATTAACTGGACTTGAAGGAACCTGTTGTAATGGAGCAGAGTAACAGGGAACCAACTCAACTTCGTGATAAATCATGACATCCCACCCTGAAGGAAGATGAAATACAAACATCACAAACTGCACATGCAAAGTAGCTTAGCAATAGGTCAAGGGAACAGCTTTAACCTAAACAAGCATATCTGAGTGGAACAGAAACACAGCACTGAGACCAAGTTCCACATACACTACATAGCACAACTACTTTCAAAACCAATGTCCTGGGGAGAAGTAATCTCCATTAACTCCAAGAACACAACTGCTTTGGCATCAAAAGCTGAATGGATTCACAGGCTTTTGATCAGCACAAGCTAATGAGAGCTAAAGAAAAGTTCATTTTGACACGTACTGTTAACAGCTTTATTATATTACAGCGGTAATTCTTTCTAAAGACAGAGAAGTGACCTCTATCATTGTTTCAGAGGAGTATTCTAGTCCCTGTATGTCTTCGGCAAATTATGTTCTCTTACCCTCCTGTATCAAATAAGGGTCTTGGCAAACAAATCGTAAGGAATCACATTCTTATTTATCAAAATCTTCTCAATTCTAGGCTGCCAGTATCATTAACTTACTCAAATTCAACAGTAACTGGGAAGTAAAATTTACAGTGCTGCAAAATAGGAGGAGGTCTACAGAACAACACAGTTAGTATTGAGAGCCAAAGGTCTACAATACATGTATCGCTGAGAGCAGCGCTGCTTAGTACTAGGAGCGGTTGGGCTCCAAGAACAATACTACTATTAACAGGTAGATGCTTTCCTAGAAGGCACCTAACTCATCCAAAAATAATCCAGTTGGCATGCTCCAAGATTGCTTCATGATACGTATGAAAGCGTGATTACCTGGAATCAATCAGGATATTGTCTTCAAATATACACTCCTGATCCAAATCAAAATGCTAATGTAAACACCCTCATTGTACCACGCAGAACTAGAAATATCCACAAAATTCACCAGCTGTAGCATCAATGATCTGCAATTTGAAAGATAACAAACTGCAAAATAATTTTCTCCCGTGTATTTATGCACAAGTTTCATGGTGCCACACAACCTACTGCTTTCACAAAACAAAGAGCTAGATGTTTCATCATAGTATATTTAGTGACAGAAGAACAAGATCAAACATGAAATTTAATATTACATAAATTAAATTATAATCACATGCTCCTCCTCAGTAGTGTGATTTAAATTTGGAAGAAGCATAAGCTCCTATTAACTACAAAAATAAGTGATCGGTTTCAAGATGTGTTCGGCAGCCAGCAGCTTCCATTTGGATAGCAAAATACCTGCCACAGATAAATAAGTGTACAGTTTCCAAAGAGTTCCCAATACACTGAGCTCTTCTAGAAATCTGACTGTGATTGCAGTTATAATGTTCTTTGACCTCAGCCATCCAACCTAACCATTCCTAGAAGTCTAGGAATTACACCAGTTACCTGGTAGGATAATGAAAATAAAAGTTAAATAAAAAACTTTCAGAGGCTTAGGTTGAGACAGACTGGAATTTATAAACAAATGATTAGAAATTATTAAATGGTGGAGCTTAGCTTTAAATGGTGTGAAATTAATTCAGTACCAGTGGAACTTCATTATTTTTTCTGTTTGCGTATCATGGATTTTTTGGAGTATAATTTCTGTCTGGAAAAGATCTGAGATATTAAAATATGTTTGATTAACTAGTCAGGATGCAAAGTAAACATCAGCCATTTTTATATACTAGTATCCAAATAACTCAGGAGAATAACTGTGAGCACAATGAAAACTAAACAGAGCCAGAAATGCCTTGTAAATATTACAGTAGAAGCTTCTGCCAAAATATTGTCAACTGGTACAGATTACACAGTGCCATAATTACAGAGGATGACATAAAATTATTATAAATTAACAGTTTGTAGAACAAAGTCATACATTATATATTTTTACTAGGTAACTACACAAGCGTATGAAATGAAGAACTGTGAAATAGTGTAAAAGTGATTAAACTGATCTAAACTTTATATACAACACGCACAAATTACAGACTGATTTTCCACAAGGTTTAAACAACACACCTGTTACTAAGCAAGATTGCTGGAATCAGAGGGAAAGGTGTTGAGGTCTAATATTCAATTTCTGTATCAGGATAATAATTTCTTTTTAAAATAAAGCTATGTATATGATTTTGGACCCCAGGCAAAAGGATTTTGAATCAGGAATTTAAAAAGCAGTAGGAACAAAGGATGACTTCATAATGACAAGACCATCTGATATGCTGAAAAGAGGTTCTAAACTTTTTCTTTCATGTGTCACCTAGTGCTGGAAAAGGTTACAAAGATCAATACACTTTTGATATGACAGGAATTGGTATCCCTCACTACATGAGTAGTCCTGCGTTGTCTTTTTATTCTTTCTAACAGAAAATAAAGTGCAATGACAATCAAAGTAAGCAGAAACTAATAGCCCCTTAATAAAACATAAAAAAATGTTTAGCTGAAATTTAGAGTAGATTGTATGGACTTCTTTGATGTAGGACAAGGGTGCTTCATCACTGCGTGGGTACCTATCCCTGAATCTTAATCCCATTTTAATCACATGATTCCCTCACAAGTATAACCTCAACAGATTTTTGTAACAGTAATTATTTACTCTTTTAGTTTTATATGACAGCCCCCACTGTTCCCCAATTCTGAGCACTTGACATCTAATTTGGACTAGGGATCTCCTTTATTTTGTAAGTGCATATGTTGTAAAGCTATACTAGATTTTTCTGTCAATTCAATGAACTGTATCGCATCTGCACCTGTGTGAATATTTATTTTTAGGCTGCCTGAAACATTTTATTAATAAATTCAGCAAATATTTTTCATTGACTTTATAGATGGATTAGTTTACTGCTGTTAAATTCCTTGTAAACAGCAGCCCCCATTCTGTGTGTTATTTATTTAAAGACACATGCCAATATCATACTGCAGAAACTCGTATGGTGACCATAAGCAACTGCCCTATTTTCCATTTCATTATTGGGGAAGTAAGACTTATTTACTGTAGATTAACATATACATGTAACATGCAGGTGTATACGTGACAAGTATATTTACATACATCTGTGACTCATAGAGATTAAATTGATCCCAGGTCTCCTTATTTTGTTGTCACTTCTGCAAACCAGGCAGGATCAGAATGATGCTTTAGAGATACATTAAGAACTCTATGTTTCGAGCATTGAATCTTTGTCTAGCAAAGGTACATTTAGGAATGAATTGGGCTGTATTTCTCCTTTGTCTCAGCTGACAGTGTCTTGTAAGAAAGGTTTTACGTCAAGACACACACTGATTTCCTTTAGAGTATCTCTGCATTTTGGCAATGCTTGATAACGTATTTTGGATCAAGCAGAGAAAAAACCCACTTGTTTATTTTACAGTTTAAGAAGATCCTAGTCTATTCTCTACTTGCAAATATTCACCATTTCTGAAGTCAACCTCATTTCTAAAGATAACTTTGCTTTGACTGAATTCAGTTACAGTGAATATAATTCAGTCTCTGATTAATCTATTAGAGATATTATTAATATAACGTTGATTTATTACATATAAATACATCTGCTATATATCAGCCAGTGACTTCATCTAAGAGAAGTGATCTTGCAAAGAAAATGTGCCTTCCCCAAGGATCACTCTTGCACAGTCACAGTAGTCGTTAAATGTAGGAAAAAAAATGTGTCTGTGACCATTTCCTTCCTGCTTCATTCTGGTTTATGAAGGATTAAAACTGGTCTTGTACATTGCAGTATATGCATATGGCAAGAACTTGCCCTGCACAGAGCTCGCAATATACCATATCTGTAAAAGCATATACCTGTGAAAACCAACAGTGGGAGATCTATAGTGTGAACCACAGGAATCTGATCAAAGACTAAAAAAAAAACCCATCGGCATGAAGAGTTAAATGCAAATTATTAAAAAAATTTTGAACTGCTGCAATCACCTCTTGCAGTTTTTGTCACCCGTGCCCAAGAAGGCTTTGCTTCAACTTGGCCAAACATCAAGTCTATTCTTGCAGACAACAGATAAATGAACAATAATAGTAGATGACAATCAGCAAAACCAGAGTTAACAGACCAGCTATATCCTCCAGTCATATGACATAATTCCAGTTTACAGCACATTTTGCCGTAATCCTATTCCAATGATCAACAACTGTAGTCGATTAATCTAAGGAAACATGATGAATACTGATGGAAACTGATCTCACACCTTTTAGAAAGGAAATTTGCTTGCTCATTTTCATGGAATATTCCATTCTTTTTCTGTTTCTTTGTTTTTGTCTGTTTTTTTGTGGTGAAGAATTAGTGGCACAAAACCGTGTAGACAATTGAAGATCAGATTACACAGCTCCTACTACACAAAAATATTAATGCAAACAAGTCTTAAGATCTGTGTCCATCTACAACCATAATTTACAGAACACAAGTACAGAAAAAACAATCAGAAAAACCTTTTTTCATTTCAACTCATATTCCAGTTTTATTAAGCAGCTTGCATTTCTCTAGATCACGTTTTCCAGTCAAATAGTAACTTAAAAATCGTATGTTTTAAAAAAAAAAAGAATATCTAAAGCTCTTAAGTTTTACACCTATATTTCACCAAATAGTTCTACAAAAGATCTTAGGCAGAGCACATACAAAAGTACTCATCTATCTGTATTTTAATCCTTCCAAAAGATACTCATGCTGAAATGCCAATGTAAGAGTGCCTTCTAATTGAGGATGTATGCAAGTTGGCCTCTACTCTGGCCATTTAAAAACTACCTGAAGTTCAAAGTTTTTATTGCTCCATTCCAGCTCTTGCCCATCTCTAATGTTGGGGAGACCAGATAGGGGATTTCCTTGGGATGAAAGTTTCTATGAGCAGGCTTTAGTGAGCAAATCCAATCTCCAGGTCCTGTGATTTACTCTGCCTACAGAGCTTAGTACTCTTGGAACTAGCATCACAACCACTTGTCAGGTAATTTCAGTCAACCAAGTAGGATCATTTACACCTGCAAAACATCAGGAAGAAAGAGGAGGGGAAACACACCCAACAATAAAAAAAAGGATAGTTCTGTGTGAGCATTCTAATATTGGCAGGTGAAGTACAGCTAGCAATCTTATGCACTGATTGTCAAAGCCAAGAACACAAGAAGCTGAAATTGAAGGGATACTAAAAAGTTCCCTGTTCTGGAAAAAAAACCTTAGCTACCATTTTCTTTTTATTTTTTTGACATTTCTTAGTGTTTTATTTTCTAATGACATTGTAATGTGCATTGACACCTTTTCATTTCCACATCATCAAAAGTTCTCTAAAGGCTTACATTGAATTCTCACTGCTATAATCACAGTGGTATCAAATTAGCATCCTAATGAATTCTGCACAGACTTGTGCCCTTATATATTTTCCCCATTCTAATCTCATACCATAATAGCACCATAACTGGGCCCCTACAGATTCCTACCAAAATCATTATGAAACAGTTAACATCATAGATTCATTACATTAAACTGAACAGAAAGTAAGAAGCACTGTAAAAGAACAGATTCTGAAAACTAATTACTAGGTATGGTTATGATATCTGCTTTGGGTTTTCTTTTTTTTTTTTTTTTTTTTCTTCCATAATTTTCCCAAAGAAGTCAGCCTCTGTGAAAGAAGCTACCTGGCAGCCCCCAAAAAATTCTTAATACAGAAAAATATTCAACTAGCAGATTTTCAAGCCATGCAGCACAAAAAACATGTTAGCTGTTAACTAAACCACTGTTTAACCATCCAGTAAATGAACAACTGGAACTTAGAGCACAACCTTGTGAATATATACACACTAGTATACATTTACCCATGAAAAACCACCATGTAATGGGTTTCAGGATGAAACTGTGTGACATAGAGGACCAGAAGCGGTAGTACTGTGAGCAGCACAGAGTTGTAAGCACACATTTATAATAAGCATGTTTATTGTATCATGGCAATTTAGACATAAATGACAACAACATAAATTTCTCCTTTTATAGAGCTCTTGTCTAATAAAAAGCACCAAAACATTTGGCACATATATCAGAGGTGCTGAGCACCAGTAACTAATCACTTCCTCAAAGAGCAGCTGCAAACAGTGGAAGACTAACAAGTCTCACCCTTCCTTAGGGTGCCTAACTCAACAGTGGTGGTATTTCAAACCTAAACAAACTCATCTGTTTTTCAAAATTATACACAATATTTGGGGTGGGGGGAAAACTCTGTGTTTCAACTAGAATCTATTAAATGGGGAAAAGACACTTTTAGAATTGGTTCTTTTGTGGTTCATGATGACTTAATTACTGATGTCAGTAATGTTCTAGGACATTATCTGCCATATTGAAGAAGATGCATGTAAAACTCCACAATGGAAAGAGACTAAGTCTCTAAAACTCCATTTTACTGTAAAATATTTTTTTAGTGCTAGTAACTACACACATACCAGGGTGAAATTTATTCTGAATAATTTTTCTTTTAATGTAAAAGGACACTTAACACAGCTAAATAAGGTCTGCCCAAAGTAACACACCACCTGACCATCGGGTTCAGAAATGGAATTGCAGAGCTCACGCCTTCCAAGAAGATGTGCACAACAGATTTTACTGGCAAATGTAAATTATTGGAGATAAGATTCTTTCTGTCTTGGGCGGGGGGTGGGGGGGTGGGGATAAACGCTTTTCACAGTCCACAGTTGTGATTCCCATTTGAAATAACTGTCTGCATTTTGACCTCCCAGTAGAGGTATGTTATGTAGAACACAGAAGGGAAGCTGTACATCTTTCTTGTAGTATAGAAAAATATGGAGAGAAATCCCAGGGGAACAGCTGAAGTACTTTTTATAGGGAAGTAGGAAGACCAATAAGATGCAGCCCCATAAATTCTTATGAAAATCCTACATCTCCTTTTCACTTCTATCTGAATTGGCAGTGGATTAATTGCTTAAGTCTATCATCTTTCAACAATCTGAAGGAAAAAAACTGAAAAAACTTTGATGGTACTTATATTAGGAACAGAACAGAGTATAATAATTAAAAATAAATTACAAACTTGCTCATGACAGTGTGTTACTCAAGGAAAGGTTGAGTCACTAAAAAAAAATAGCTTATTAAATTTCTCAAGTACCACATGAGTTACAGTAGTAATGGATAGCATTAATGACAGCTTGCCGTAAGACAGAACATTCTGACAGTCTTTTTGCCATACTCTCGTATAAAAGGATTTTACAAATACTTTTCAAACACATCTCTGTTGTGAGGGCTTAGCTAGCAAGTTAAGAATAGATGGAGATGAAAGCAGTATATAGCTTACATCTGGAGAATACAGTCCTACAACAGCTAATACTGGAAGGACGAAAGGATGGAGTAAATTCAACCAGTTGATAGTGTTCAGCCTTCCTTTTGTAGGTACAATGTGAAGGACTCAGGCCAGATCGCAGAACTACTCTTCACGTAATCAGGAAGCAGACTACTCTTGAAGGTCTCAGGAGCAACAGTATTCAGAGTAATGATGCAAAATCAAGGCTGTTGTCTGAGCTGACTTGAAGCATCTTAGGGATCCTGATCAGAAAAGGATATTGAGCTTCTTCAAACTTTCTTCTGGTCTTACTGCTTTCATATGGTTGACCTAAATTAATTTCACTAACTATGCTTATTTTTATTATAACCTACAATGCCTTAAAAAATGGTAAGTAAAATTAAAGATATTTAGACATTAAGCATTCCTGGTATTTTTCTTTGTTAAAAATACACTTTAAAAATACTCTCCTTTTAGCTTCCAAACTATAAAATACATCACAGGTAAACTTTCTAAGCTTTTGCATTTCTCATATTCAAAAAAAAGTTCTAGATCTTTCAAAGATCTCTGGTTGAACACAGAATTGATCTACAGCTATTTCTGTCCACTTTGCCATGAGGTGCCACTTAAGACTCTCTAATGTGAAAATAATCCATAAATAACAGTGGCATGGTTTACAAGACACCTTGAAGTAAAATGATCTCCAAGTGCAATAAAATCTTTGGAGATATGTTCACTTTCTCCTCCATAAATGCTTCATCTAAGCTGCAGATAAAAAATATTTTGCTACAGATGTTGTCAAGTTATAAGATTAAAGCAATCTTGATAAATGGGTTAATAGCTTAATTTCAGTTTTGTAAAAAACAGAAATTTACAAAATGTGAATGGAATGATCATTTGAACTTATTATTCTGATTTTTTTCTTACCATGTTGGGGACAATTTGCACAGTCTTACAGCAGCAATTTTAATCTTAGCCTTATTATGACAAGAACAACAAAACATAAAAGGAAACATCCCTCATAATGGCAAAGGAGGAGGATACATATGGGCCATTGAAGCCTAGTTAGAAACCCAATTGACAACTCATTTGTCAGTGTACTGGCAATAAATTGACCAAATTAGTTTTGCTGCTCATCTTATACAAAGAAAACAAACCTAACTGCTGAAAAAACCCAAAACTTCTAAAAATGCTATGACAATTGGAAACCTGAACTGTTATTAGTAGTTTAGCAAAGGCATGAAAAAGGAAAAAAAATAATTTAAAAAATTCTGCCAGTGTCCCCTTGAAGGCAGAAATTACCATCATGTTCTTGCATTACTCACTGAAAGCATTCCCTCTGAAAGCACGTGATCACTGTTTGCAGCTACAGAACACTGCTTGCTTCAATTCTAATTTAGTGTGGCTTACCTAGCCTCCACATTATTAGTACTTACACAGACAACATTCCATACAAAAAGCAAACTGGTTCCTCAAAAACGCTGCAAGGAAGTTGCTGTGTAGGTGCCAGCTGAAGAGAAAGGCAACATTGTGCTACTCACAGAGGTTTTCACCAGTGCACAGCACAGGAGGTGAAGGCTCTTCTTCTGGGCCTTTTATCTTACCTACATTCTTTACACACTTAAATGACACATGCTAGAGAGTCAGCAATGTATTAATTTTCCTGGTAACTCTAAACAGAAACAAACTGCGTACCCTTGACATTACTCCGTGGTATGTTGCCTGAGATACAAACCCAATTAACTTTTCACAAAGTTCAATAGAGATTCTTAGGGATTGCTAAGATCACTAGGATCAAGATGCTCCTCCATCTTCTTTGGAAGCACAGAAACACATCATCACAGCACAAACTACAAACAACTAAATGGGCTGTAGAGGTGTTTTAAAGTAACATATGCCACAGCTCTGATAAAAGCCTGCTTCAACAAAATTAGGAAGCTTTAAAACATTTTGCAAATATTTCTTATATTTTCACAGAATCCCAGGCTGGAAGGTACCTCAGGGATCATCTAGTCCAACCTTTCTAGGAAGGGAACAGCCTAGACAAGACGACCCAGCACCCTGTCCAGCCGGATCTTGAAGGTGTCCAACGTGGCAGAGTCAACCCCTTCCCTGGGGAGATTATTCCAATGGTGACTGTCCTCACTGTGAAAAATTTCCCTCTCATGTCCAATTGGAATCTCCCCAAGAGCACCTTGGGTCCATTCCCCCTTGTCCTCTCCACGTGACTCCGTGTAAAAACGGAGTCTCCATCTTCTTTGTAGCTACAAATTTTAAACATTTATATATATTTCCTGCTATTGCCTTTTAAGTATTCCTCTTAGATCTTATAATGTAAAAACTATGAACCTGGGAATATATTTAAGAAAGCATACTAGCATGTACCTAAGCAGGTAAAGAAAAAAAAAAAACAAACACACACCATCAAGCCATTTGTGAATAACAAGAGTTACTGAATGGCATTTTATGTCTTGAAACATGAAGACCTGTTCATGTTACCTGTTAGCTTTTTACACTTCTAGAATATGGTAATATTTTATGCTCTGTTAAGATGTGTGCGTGAATAAGAAATGGCACCTTTTCTCCTCTGATAAACATTCCTCCACACAAAAGCTCACAAACACTTTCCCCATATCTATCCAGGAATCATTATTTTAAAAAAACAGTAATAAAGAATTGGCACTCTCCCCTCAAAACATTTTTCTTAAAGGAAAAAAAAAAATGTATAAAGCAGTCTCTTTTGCAGACCACAGCAGTTTTACTGAATGGCAAATTCTCATTATTATGCACTGATATGCAGAAGATAATACTGACAATTCCCAGAGTGTTCCCTCTTTCATAAACAGACTGCTGACGGCTGATGCATAATCCATCCGAGCAGTACAATGAAAGGAAAAGTATCACAAAATGTACACAGGGCAGTCCAGAAACTAGGTGCCAAAACTGCTACAGCTAGTAGACAATACATTTTCTTGACTGAGTGCAATTCTCATAGTCAGTGGCATTATTTGTGAAGAAATGTAAACTCTTATACCTTGCCAGTAGATTTCTGTGTTCACAGAGGCTTCACAAGCATTACTGTAAAAAACATTTCAGTTAATTTAACACAGTATTAAAATTTAAAAACCCTATGCTGATATGACACTGACAAAATTCTTATATTTTAATCCCTTATGGTGCATGGGTTAACACCTAAAAAAGTACTTCCTTATATGATAAATCTACTGAACTCTCCTGCCTAGACAGTCCAGGTCAAAACACACCAAATCCTATGGAACTTGAATGCAACAGCAAACCATCAAATGGGATGATGTTTTTTGGCCCTAAGTATTATTTATAGAGAAGTTCTTCCTATAAATATTTTATTTTCCTGTCTATACACACAGCTTCTAGCATACTGGTTGTCTTAATGTCAACTTAGGCCTCTAGGTGCTTTTGTAATACAAACCACAGACCTAACGAGAGCTGAAGAAGTATTTATTATGAATAATTTGTGGCAAGTTTTAGGATTTGTTTTTTTGAAACCAACTGTTCACAAAGACTTGCAATTCAGAACAGTTTGACAAACAGCTAAATAATATCAGTGAATAAATCACTAGACATTATTCCAGTGTAAGCCTGCAGCCAAAGCTCTCCCTGAGTGCTCCTGCAGTCAGCGAGGCTGGCTATGCTCACTGGAAAGCTGGAGCAGTGGACTGAAGCCCAGGCAAACCCCAGAAGCTCTTTGAGGCCTTCTCCCTGCCTCATTCGCTTTCACAAGAGGCAAGCCTCCATTCGGGTGCTCAGAGCAGCCCCAGTTCTGACAAGGGCTGCAGGTGGGTATCACATGGCATTAAATTTTCTTCCATAAAGACTGAAAATTTTTATAGGACTGCTGAGAGCGAGGGTCTGGCAAAGCAAAGCAGAGAGAAAGCAGAGCTGCAGCTAGTGTGCTGGCAGAGAGCACCGAGCAGCTGGCACAGCCACGCGGGCATCCCGTCACGAGTATGGGGAGCAAGAACCGCTGACGCGGAACCCGGTTAGGCAGGGGTTGGCAGGAGCAGCTAAAAGTGACCAGATCCAGTAGGAGTAGTTGGTAACAAAGACAAGCAGGGACACCTGTTTCCGGCCGCTAAAGCTATGAAGATCAGCAACATAGATGACCAGCTCTAACAAGACTTTATTATCTAACAGAGGAGCCACGGCTAAAGGGGTTTTGCCTAGAGCCCAGTAACTCAGGGCCCAGTTTAGCAGCAATAATCCATGCACTTGAGCAGCGCTTGGCTGACTCGGCAAGACACTCTTCTCCAGCAGCTCTTGTGTTTTCCCCGATGTTTTGAGGGAGATGGTAAGGAAAGTGAGGAAAAGGAAGGATCAGGAATGCCAGCCAGAAAACTATCTCAGAAAGATGAATTTTCTGTATTTTTGTGTTGTCAGAGGCGATGGCTGCTGTAGGATTGGGACATCTGCCACAAGATCCTCACTCTCCACACTTCCTAATTCCATCTTCAGCCACAGTAATAGGGGCAGCAGTTATCTGTGTTGGCAGGAAGGCTTTAGGTTAGCCTGGCTCCTTGTTCTGATGCACCAGGAAATCTGACAGCCTATTTCCTTGCACCCTGCCGTGTGACAGTGACATATCCCTACCTGCTTAAACTTTCAGCTGACAGTAGTTGGCTTCCTGTAACCACGAACAACAAATTCTGGCTGGATCCAGTAACTGAGCGTTAGTCCATCTCAGTAACTCCATTCTCAATAGAAGGGACCGATAGTTGGGATGATAGCCAATTTTGGAGAGTGGTTGGCACAGAGGACGGGAGATGAGGAAAGTAATTCTGCCTGGTTTTGGTGCAACAGATTTGTTCAGAGTGATCTGTTACCATGCTTACTTTCTCCTCCCCTTCCTCCCATTTGTTTCCTTAAAAAAAAATAATTTCTTCTCTTTTCCACTGTGTCTGTGTGATATAAAAGCAACCATTTAATGTGACAGTCTTTCAAATCTTTCGAGTCAAGACACCTAATCATTCCAGGTAATATGACCCTTGGTCTAAACTTATTTCTGCTTTATATTCCTGTTACCATATTTTCAGTACAAGTCCTTTATGATAACATTCAAATATCTTGCTGCCTTTTGCTCCTCAAAATCTAACCCTTGTTTGTGACACACCAACTAATATTGTGCAGCTGTAATAATATGAGTGGGAGGTGATTAGGATGTCACTAACAGAATTTTATCAGTTCAGTTAAAAGCTAAACAAAGAAAATGATAGGCCACAGATAAGCTCTGCTATATTTTTTGTATTTTACTAACTTTTCATTATATATTTGTTATTTCTTTTTGGTTACAATTTTAAAAGTATGAGAACATTACTATCCACAGGCTTACTGGGATATGAAACTTTCCTCTGTGAAATTTATTGCTACATCACAGTAGCTGAACTATGCCGAAATGTCAGCAGCATACTGTCATTATTAATAAAATGTCTGAACTGAAACAGATTTGCAACTGGAAAAGAGAGAACACCTATTTCCAGCCTTAGAACATTCACTGTGCTTTCTCTGCTGCTAGTGCTGCCTGTGTCCCCTTTATAAAACAAAATCTCTTTGATTCTTTAACAGACCATGGGAATTTAATTTTAATAAAGTTGATAAACAAAAAGAAATTTGCACAAAGCATTAAACATATAGTAAGAAGTATATTAAGTTTCAGATTTTACAGTTCTGTATACAATAACATCAGATGAATTTGTATCCCATTTCTAAACTCAGACATATGCATCACAATATCTTCTAATCAAGATATATAAAGGTTGCAACCATCTACTTCCCGGACTGCCTTCCTAAGTTACAAGACAAAATGAAATTTTGAATTTTCATTGCATTTAAGAGATTAATTTATTGATATTTGGAAAAGAAAAAAACCACATCAAAGGTCAAATCTATAGCTATGAACAGTTGTAAGTTTTTTGTGGTGGGTAGACATGGTAAGTGAAAACTTGACTGATAAGGTCATAACGTTCAGAACTTCAATATGCTTGTTTCACCTGTATTCTTGAAAAGGCTATAATCTTTGTCGTACTATGGAAATGGCATAGCAGTGCTCTTAAACTTACTAAGACCCAATACAGGAAACCAGAGGAAAGTATAGAAAAAAGTTTTCAGCAAAAGTAGAAAGATTAAAATGAAAACCCTTCTTTAAAGCAACAGTTATTAGGAGTACAAATTGATGTAGATCGTTAACCGGGGTTCATGCAGCATCAGCTTTCTAATAAAAAGTTGCAATTAAAAGGATAGAAAATGTCACAAGAAAGGCTACCTGCATTTTTCCCTTTGAAATGTGTTTCCATCATATGTTTTTTTTAAGAATAATTACACAATTGGACCATATGCTGCATGGGATGCAATTGGATCTTGAACTTGCTTTGGATTCCTGATTGCTGGTGTAGTTAGTACTGGCAGCCCCAATGATTAAAGTATTCTTCAAACAGACATACACAGAAATGCATACTTTTTTTAAGTAACACATTTTGTTTCTAATTATTTGCCTTATGTCAATTGATAGTTTAGGATATACATAAGACACATTTCTCAATTAATTTCTCAGAACCCTGAAGCAAGAATTTCTTTTGTATATAACAGCTGGCATTTTCAAATACACAAGTCCAAAGCTGGAGTTCAAAAACCCTCCAAGATACCCTGAAAACACTTTTTGTAATACTGCAAACCAGAAAATACTGTTATTATAAACATAAAATTTCCTGCCTAAATAATGTAATTATAGATTGATGAAAGCAGTGGACCAACAGAGAATGAACACTTGCTTCTCAAGAATAGCACGGTATGTGCTTTTTCGGTGTCAGAACACAGATGCTGGAGTGCTTTACAAACTAGGAAGGTTTCCAGCTAAAACATAGGCACAATACACAATGGCCAGTGATAACTTTTTAAAAGCCTTAAGTAGTCACACCTCTAAGAAGTTGTTGCTTTTGGTATTTGCTGTTAAAACTGATGAACAGAGATGACAACAATTATGACATATGAATAGGCTTTATATAGGCTTCTCTAAGGAAAACTCAGCCGATTTCCTTTTCTGTAAATAGTAATTGTTATTAGACCTAGTGAGCTTTTACCTGGCAAGTGTCAATCTGATGAAGCCAAACTGAAAATAGTTTTTATCAGCTTTATAATAGAATTTCTACTCATGACCAGAAAATGCACACACATTTTCACTTACTCCAGATCAGTCTAAAATACCATATTTCAAATTTTCCCTCTCTTCACTCCAGGTCAACACCATGACTCAGTTTTCTAGGTCTCCCTTCAGTAGCATAAGGCTACCAGCTGTTTGGAAGATGGCCTCTCAACCTTTCCTGCTGGAACTTGACTACTTGCCCCAAGTAAACCACAGACAAGAATGAGACACACCTGGGCCAAAGGTACAAACCATGTGGTTACTGCTTGTCATGGATATGGAAAATAGCAGACCCAGGATATGATAAGAGCATCCTAATTCTCTAAGTCAGTATGCTGAACTATTGAGTCTTGCTCTTGCCATTACAATGCTAATATCTTTTTCCCCTTTTGACAGGTAGGAAAATAGTTGTGAAAAGACATTTAAATGCCATGATTTCACAGGACAACATTCCTCTGCCTTAGTTTACACCTTAGAATCTAAATTTGAGACTCAAGTATACTACCTGTACTTCAGCAACTTCAAATGCAGAACCATCCTGTTGGGGGGAGTTACAAAGTCTTAAATTTCAGGAGACAGGGAATTATGGTTTATCACAGATTAGTTGCTAGTTTCCCATCTCCTGTTTTAAAGTCTGGCAATCTGACTGGTTTTTTAATTAATTTATTCTGTTGCTATGGAGACAGATCATCTCTGTCAATCAGCAGGTTGCCAAGGCACACCCTTCTGTAAACAATTGCAGAAAGGCAGTATAGTTCTGTAGACATAACAATTAAGACATTGGATTAGTTTTGAGGAAATTAATATATACCCTCACAGAAAGAAATCAAAATTATTCTTATCTCCCTACATTTATTTTTGTCATTAGAGCACAAACGGGTAAGAAAATGCAATCACCTGATTCAGGCATTTGGATGAATGTACTACCCAAAGCCTGGGGAGAGGAGACTGCTGCGGTGAAGACAGCCAAAATAGATGAAATTTTAAATTACTTTTTCTCCACTGATATCCCAGCTTAGTAGGTATGTAGGAGTGGAATGCCTGTAACTTTAATAAAATAGTGGGATGGGTATTAAATTGAGAAAACTGTGCATTCTAGTTAGAATTCTTTTCATACCATATATTAAAAACCTCAATTCATAAAGCAGCTTCAGAGTAAGCCTGAATTGAAAACTCCGTGCTTCCCCCAGAAAACATGGCAGCCCCACTAAGGGCATAGCTTTGTCTTGAAGTTTATATTGTTACGGTGCAGACTCAAATCTCTCTCTCCTGCCTGACACTTCACTTCATTACACCACTATCCATTCTTTTTACTTCACTTAAATGAGAAGACCATTTAACCTGACCAACCGCTTTCAACCCTTCAGCAGATTCTCTCCACAAGATCACTTATTTTTAGTATTTACCATTAAATGTCATCTAGCAAAGCACTGCATAAAAGTTGAATAATTTTTTTTGCATTTAAATAGTCTTCAGAGTTTTGCACTTCTCTCAGAATCTTAAGTTTCATGTATTTTTCAACTGATTTAAACCGAGTTACAATATCTTTGTTACTAACAATGTTGTAAACATTTCAAATTTCTCTATTAAATGATTCAGTATATGTGACATAGATACTTAAATTCCTTAGGGCATTTTGATACTCCCTCAACATCAGCTGCTTCACAATCAAACTTCTGCTTCTTTACTTATTCTTATAGTGTATGTTCAGATAATGCTGCGATCATTAGTTCCTACATGCTCCTTTTTTTATTACTTAGACTTGTTGTCTTCACAGGATTAGCTCCCTAATAGCCTTTGACTACATGGATTGTTCCACAAGTTGTCTCTCTAAACGATGCAGTGTTATCATCAAAAATATATTTTGAATAATATAGTTATCAATACCAAAATCTCAATAATTAAAATCCTCCATGATCAAAGTTCTACCTCTCTTGCACACTTTTTTTCTTCTAAATCAGCAATAAATTTTGTTATCTGCTTTTCTTAACTGCCCTCAAGGGTTATAATAACTGGATTACTTTATTGTTCTTATCTATTAAAGCTTTCTGATGTATCAGCCAAAATACATACTTATTTCTCTGCAACAACCCAACACCATTTCACATCAATAGAATCAAAATATTCCTTTGCTTTTTCTGGTTCAGCCTACAGTAAATTTTGTGGGTTTCAGTGTCAAATTGTTAGTGATTTTCCTTCCTGTAGAAGCTCTGATTTCTGTTTAGTAGACTGCATTGGGTATGGTCCTGGCATTTATCCTAGAGAAGGAGTGTGGTGTTTTTCTCTTCACATTTTCATTAATTCTTACAGGTTAACCATTAATGGGGCCCATAGTTGGACTTTCTTTTCATTTCCCCCCTTTTTTCTTCATATCTAGTCTAGAAGCGTGTGCGCTACATAACTTAAGGCAACCAGTTTTCCCCTCACAGGACTCCTAAGTGGCTTTGTACAGCAGTTTTATCAGTGTCACTGTTCCTCATGTATGCAAAATCACTCAAAAACCTGACTGTAAACCTGTATTACCAGCAGTTCCCATCGCAGCAGGATGATCTTTATACTGTGCTAACCAGAGAAAGAACTAATATAGAGACATATATGAAGATGATATTGCTGAGGAGGTAAAAAAACACTGCCAGGCCACTCTATTAACTACTGCATATATCTGAGTCAGATGGAGGACTACAACTGTTACAGTATATACATACAAGGAACAACAGTCCTTTTATTTCACTAGGTAGTGAATCAAGGAATTACTATGCCGTAAGCTGATGGATACACAATACAAATGGTGATATTTTAGCTCCCAACACACACACAAAAATATCTTAGAACAGGTAATATGCTACAGCTCCAGATGTTAGAGGTCTACATTGCTTGGTTTTATCATAAAATGTGCCCATTAAAGTCTTTTGTGAAGTAAGGAAAATCCCTTGGTGCTTCTGATACAGTACCTCTAAGTCAGCAAACAGTGACTTTTGAACAATTATAACACAGTATGTATAAGGTGCTGGCCAGTCAGTTGCACATTGTCCCCAATAAATCCTATTTATCATTCATTTTCATCTACAACATTAACATACTAGCAAAGACAAATCCCATTTAAAAATCATTCTAAGTACTTTGGGTTACTCCAAAACAGCATACTGCTGCAATATGCTTCAACTGTAGGGAGACAAGAACTTCTGTATTCAAAATACACTATTTTTTCAAAAGATGTCTGAGGAATGCCAGGATTTGGGTTTGGTTTGTTTTGAAAAACAGCTGTGCTAGAAAATCCAAGACCAAAAGCTTGAGGATGAATATCCTGAGAGCACAAGATCACCTATATGACAGTGGAACAAGCCAAGTGAGGACAGACAAGAGAGCTTTTTTATTGACTCGCAGTAGAAAGAATCAACTTCTTTGTCTTATCTGCTATGAAGTTAAGCAGATTTTCACATTATAGTAGTACAAAGAGCTACTACCTGTGTAATTTCCTGAACTCACTGGATTTTCTTTTGTCTGGCACCTTCTGTGCTGCCCAGTGTCATTCCCATTTTGTTCATAGGCTTTGACAGTGTGAGTATATTTTCTCTCCAGAGCAGACAGCCCTCAGCTGTGGCTTTCCACATTGTGAAGCTGACACTACACAAATCAAGATGTGCCTTAAACTTGTCCTTGAAGTGGTTCACTTGTGTACTGACCTCTCAGCTATTCACTACAACTTTATAACAAACAAAAAGGGGGTCATTTCTAGAACCTTTCCAGTATGTACAACCCGTAACTGAACCAAAACAGGTGAATCTACAGGAGTACTGCTACAATACTATTTAATTGCAGCCTCAGAATTCAGCTTCTGAAAATTTTTTCTGCAAATATTTAGGTATATAAGGATAGTAAATATGGAAATGGCTGAGATCTTGATGCAATAATTATGTATTTGTCAAGATTTTGCAAGTCTATAGAGCAGCAGTAACAGATGGCTTTGTAGAAATTTACTTCTGTTTGAAGTTCATTGATTCTCATTCTAGACACTTTTATTTTGCCAGACAGTAGTTTTTGAGTGGTTTTACTATCGATCTTCATGTTCTGATGCATCAGACTGCTGAGGAAAAAGTTAAACTAACTAGAACTAATAAGCTGTAAAGCTTGCTAGCACAGGTACAGTAGTGGCCAAATGGTGGCAAGCACATGACTTGAAGAAGAATGTGTCCGATACCTCAGAATGAATTTTAAAATGTTTAGAAAGATTGGTTCAGATTCATTATCCAGGCAACATCACAGTAAATGAATAAAAAGATATATTTTAACACAGGGTTAAAATGCATGTATACTATATGACTTGAGAAAAACAAAAAATAAAAATTGTGTAAAGTATCTCCATTTTACCTTGATATACTTTTCACCTTTTCATCAACAGTAAATGTAATATCCTTCTTCATTAGACAAAATTAGCAATGCATTGTGTTAACTTAGCCTTTTAAGACCAGATGAATGCACTGAAGACTGTTTCCATATACTTCCAACCTATGAAACTGTTCCCAAATTGAAGTTCATTTCCCTTTTTCTTTTTTTGTACTTTGTTCCCTAGTTCTTCAGCATTTCATGGGTTTGTCAAATGCTTTTTGGATCTTACCATTTCCTCCCTTTCCAATGAAAATGTAATTAATTCCTGGAGGACTCAATTAAGATTTTGAGTGAAAATCATGCTGCAGGAGCGGGACAAGAAGGGCTGGTGCAATGCCTAACTAGTGATGATTAGCAATGTTACTGTTACATCTCTGAAACCACAAACCATCCCAATCCCTGCAAAGAAGAGTATTTAAAAAGTTTAGTATTCACTTATTACAAAGTATGCAATACAATATTTTTGCTGAGTAGAGATACTCAAAGCCTTCTTATGGTGCCTCTGCGCTGTTTTGAGAGCATACTACTGCCTCATAGTTGCCTTGTGACCTCAGTGAGTATGATTTCCTTGGTATAATCAAATTTGTACAGGAAGACACTTAAAGTAGCTGCATAGCACAGCTATAACTTTGTTTGGCTTTTTCACTTACTGACGTCCTTAAATATCCTGGGTGTTATAACATGTAAGTGTTACAAAGCAAAAACATCCTCTTACGCAGGTGACTGGGTACCAACTTTATATATTGTCACTTTAGGAAAACCCCAGCAATTGCATTTTCAACAGCATCATCTGTAGTTTGCCCCTCACCTTAGGCTATCAACTACCTTTTTTGCTTTTTTCACAAATTTGGTAATTTTAAAAGATAATTATCTAGAAAAACTGCAAGGTTCCTTACATCAGGCCATAGATTGCCACATTTAATAACTTACTTTTTCCCATTGCACAGTAATGAAACTTACAGAAATCTGTCAAAACACATAGCTAAATAAATATGGCTTTATATATTAAAACATTAATATTACACAGATGTACATTTTGAGACTTTATAGCATCAAAATATTGGAAGAGATAATATCCATCTTCCGAGAACAAGCTAATTAGCAGCAAAGAGTGTGGTTAGAAGAGTTCCTAAGAAATTCGGGTTTTTTCTGTAAACTTTAAGGAAAACAATATTGTCAAAAAGAGAGTGAGCTTCCCAGCAGCTTGAAAAGTGTAAAATAGGAAGAATATAAAACGGAAAGAAAAAGGTATGTTACTTTTTGAAAGCTGAGGAAAAGCCTGAATACACAAGTCTAATGAAAGGAGGTAAAATCTTACAGACCAATGTAAAAATATTTAAGATCTAGATCCAAGATGAAATCCTCAGGATACATGGGCTCCCATATGATCTGGGTAAGAAAGAGCTGTTTAATTTTCTTGAAAATTGGATTGCAAAAGCTTAACATCTTGCATTTGGAGGTGACCCACTTTGCATTGAAAAGGCGTACAGAAAATCTTTAAGAAAAGAAAAAAAAATAAGAAAAAAGAAATCCTCAAGTAGGAGGCTTTGCTTGGCCTCCCAGATCAGAGATAAGGGAAGGATCCTCCTCAAGGCGGCATATAAGGATAGTAAACTTGATCTAATATACTTCATGTTTTCTTCTTATTTTTTTATTCCCTTCCATCTCAAGTGCTATCACTGCAGCAAAGAAAAGATTTAAATTAGCCCTGCCGAAGAAGAGAATCGAGGTGGCCATTTCCACTTCTATTTCAACAGGAAATAAGGTTTCGCATTTCTTTTCCAAGAAAGATTGGGAAGGACAGAATATCCATACCTGTTACAGCATTCTCTGTTGTTTCAAAGACATGCCTTTCCGACATTCAGAGCCCTACAGCTTTGAAAAAGCCCCTATAGCCAAACAGAAAAGCATAACCTAATAGATCATAGTATTAATGAGACTCCGTAATTGAGTTTTATATCTTTTTGTTTTGGAAGAACATTCCACGTACAGCACCACAGGAGTCTTTGACAAAATAATTTCCAGTCAGCTCCAGGTTTTGATCTTTACCACTGAATATCAAATGGTACCAAATAACAAGCAACAAGCATTTCATTTCCAAACTGGTAATGACCACAAATGTATAGATTTCTACAAATTTTGCACCTGTTCAGCACCTCTGAAGACAAGGTCTGAGACAGCAAGTCGCCCATATGAAAACTCAAATTAGTGAATTACTTTGACCTTTCTTTCAACATGGGATGCTGTTCAGCAGCTCTCTTTTTTCCCCTCCTCTCTTTTTTCCTTCAAATTTCCATGATAGGCCTCTCAAATAATATAAAACCCCCAAACCTACAAACGTTCAACAGCTTTATGAAAAAAGTTCAACATTCAACACCTGCTGGAATGATCCAAACAAACCTTTGAGATAAAGGCAGGTTAAATTAAAATACCATAAAGATGTGACTTTCTACTGCTATTAGGAAAGACCAAAAGATAGAACTGTAACTTTTTAAACATAATGGTAGGAATTTCACACTTCAAGGGCTTTTCCTCACACCAATTTTCTTACTTGTTTCCACTTATATAAATAAACATGGGATTATACAAGATCCCATTTACATTACATCTCATAGTTGAACAGCTGCCTCAAAACCTTAATTAAGAGCATTCCAAATATTGTTAGTTTTCAAGCTTTGCAAGAACATTTTATTTACATAGTTCTACCTACAGCTTGTTGATCTGCTCTAGCTGCCATTCTCCATTCTTATGTGTAGATCATTTTTCTCCCATGTACAAAGTTGTTCCATCCCTTCCTTCAGATATTCACTGACACTGACACTATTTAAATCACTATTTTTCCCATGTATTCAGCTTTAAGATATATAATTGACCTACAGCTGAAATATTCAATTCCCAGATTTCTTTGAAAGTCCTGTATAAATATACAGTCTGATTTACTGCATTTAGATCTTTATTTAAATGGAACATGTTTTTTCTCACTGAGGTTCTGTGAATAAAATGAAGGGGAAAAAAAGGAACTTCTTCAGTTTTGCATACATAATTAAAAAGTCACTTAAATGAATTTTGAAAATATTTTCAGAGTTATTTCAGGGTTTTTGTTTGTTTCTTTTTTAAATGCTTTTAAAGATTTTTGAAATGGTTAGTTGCAGAACAATGGCCTGCATTGAAAAATACAAAGTGCATGACCTAAAGAACATAACCTTTGTGATAATATTTTTATTGTCTAAGATTGCTAAATCAAGTTGTGTTTTAAACTAGTCTCTTGTGGATTTGTGGGTGTACTTAATGGAAAAAAAATTCTATTTCAGCAGATAAATTTTCAGGTGATTTGCTTACAGCAAACCAAAATACTCAGCTAAAAAAGTGTTAGAAAACATAACATGTTATTTCCGTTAGATTTTTTTTTTTAATTACTATTCTTATGGTAAGAAAGTATTGATTTCTTTATCAGTGACTGAAAAACCACAGTGGTGTTATGCTTTTTCCTGTTAAGATCACACTGCACCAGGAACCTTCCGTAATATTACTTAATTGCATAATTATCAGCATTAGCATTTTCTTCTACTTTCAGATTGTCATTCCCACTCCACAACATGCAAGAACCCCGACTCCATCTACAGTGTATTAGCGATAAAGGAATGCAATAGCATGTAAAACCAAGTAAAACATTAATTCATTTCTCAGCTGCCTCAGTTCTTGAAAGTGCAACGTACCCTTTGATACAAATTTCAGTCTAGTTCATTAAGTACTCATCGCTCTTCATGTCTACTTTTCATGTAGATTTTCTTTTCTCAACGCCTGACTACTTCACTTTCTGGATCAAGTTTGGGTCTCAACTATACAGTTACATATCTTTTTGCCCCTACCTCAATTTCTGCTCAGATATAAGTATATTCTACTGGACAAACACCTTCACAATTCTCTCAGAACTCCACTAACAAAGTTGTACTTCCTTTCATGAAGTGTACTTGCAGTTCCAGGCACTTAAAGCTAGTTCCTTCAGTTCAATTTATAAGCCATCTCACACTCTCTTTTAGTTGTTTTTTTGTCCTTTCCACAGAAACAGAAAAATAGTTCTGAACCACACAGCTTCAACAAGTCCTGTCTGTTGACATACTGAGACTGCAATCACATGGGTACACTGAGCTTGGCCTGGGAGGAGGGGAACATCAGATATAAGAAGGCAGGCAGATGTATGATTTGTGCTGTTAACCTAGTGATCCCCTGGACTAGGGGATGGGCTGCCTGGGGAGTAGCATGTATAGGCAGTTTTATAACAAAGCAGGCAGCTGTTATTGTTGTTCCTTTGATATGTTATCCACCAAGACACAGAGTGTTACTAGAGAGAAAACCGGAGGCACTTTTACAGCTCCGGGTATGCCATTTCCTTCTGCCCATCTCCACATGATTCACCTCCACATCAGCATTCACCCTCTCTCACCACTATGTTTACTACTAGCTAACACTGAAGCATCTCAGATATTCCTAAAATAATACAATATGAGCATTTTTAACACCCGAAACTAAAAAACAGCCAAACCCCAAAGAAAATGAGGCCTCTAGTTCTGAGCACTCACCAGCAGCACAACTAAGCAAAATTGTTGGTACTCTGTGCAAGACTCACACATGCTCTGATTTCACTTTGTTTCAATGACTGCTGTGAATATTTTAAGTCATGCTATTTGGATACAAAAACCAGGCAATAATGAAAACATGTGAACATCAATAACTACCTAAAAGTGAATTTTTGAAAAATGTAAAGGAGGTTTTTTAATAAATTTGTGTTTAAACTCAGACTAGTGTGATGAAGGAAAATCATCAACCCAGAGTCATCCACTGTCCTAAACCATGAAGGACAAACTGCAACAAATTTTGAAAACTGTAACTATCACACCAATACAAAGGGAAAAGTTTTCCATAGAATCTAAAACATTCTTTTCTCACGAAAGTAAAAACACAGGAATACAATTTCACAGGAATAGTTCAGACCCTTCTAAGCAGTTGAACATAAGACAAAAACTTAATCCAAAACCACCAAGTAAGTTCATTAACATAAATTTAATTTCTGTCCTTCAAGTCTTACCTTGTTTTCCTAGGTCTTGATTGTGAAGCTACATCAGTGTCCTTTACACCTTGACTGGAAGAGAGGGGAGAGCAGCGCTTAGTACACACAAACTATTACAATTGATAAATAAAAGCTGTCAGCAACATTTTAATTCAAATTTACCAGTTCAATATTTCAATTGTCTATCAACAATACAATTAAAATTTAACTCTAAGGGGAAAATTATTTTTCTATTGATATATCATAGGAGAAAAACTCATTCTGGTATCTTAAAACTTCGGTCGTTATAACAGTTTGGATTTCATATGTTTTCAAACTTTCAAAGTTGACAAGACTTCTCAAACAGAAAAGGATGATTCTTGTGCCTATATATAACAAAGCAAGTAAGGTTTTACTTCAGATAAGACAACAGTGTTTATAAGGACAATGCAGAGAATGTCAAGACAAAAAACCGCACCACAGTACTTCATGTCTTGTGCAATCATTTGCATCCATGCAAAATGAACATACGCTCTTATCAAGACAAGAGGGATCAACTTTAAGCAAATACCATTAGGCACAACTTGCACCCACTTTGCAAACTGAGGAAGGCACACTACATCACATTCATTGCTTAAGTGCAATGAATAATTTTCTTACCAGTAAACGTGCTTAAAGGCTAACACACCATCAAAATATAACAATTTCCAGATGATCTAGAAAGCTTGCTGTGTCTACAAACCATTCTACTACTGCATCAACTATAAGCACAAAATACTTCTGCAGTTTCTATTCATGCTAAATTAAAATCCATCTGAAAACATGTATCTATCAATTCCGAGGGTTATTCAATAAAAACAGAAAAAATATAAATAGCATAAGAAGTGAAATACTGAGCTTAATTATTACAGATACAGCTCACTTTATTTTGACCAATCAACTCTTAATAGTTTAGCCTAGTAAGACAAAAGTCAATTAGTACTTCTGTAATAGACTAATAATTTTGCATTTAATTGTCATATCAATAATACTGGCATATCCCTACAGCAAAGTCAATAGTTATTACATCAACTAATTAAAATCTGAGTTAAAAGGTAACTCACTGAGTGCTCTATTCAGAAATTGCCAATTCTTAGAACTAAAAACAACTCTTCATGGGAGGCGTGTAGGGGAGCTTCATTTTCTTCTGTGACTCAACCAAAAGCCTTGTGTGGCTCTCTCATACTATTAGAAGTGGCTTTTTGATTGGCATAATGAGAAGAACAGTAAAACAGATGGGTCTTCTCTGAAGTTGCACAAGATTCCCACCGGACAATATAAAATGCTGACAGATAACAAAAGAATTCCACACTTGTTATTCACTGCAGATTAAAATTTAAACATCATCTGAGCAAGCCAAGCATTTGAACCAATTTTCTTAGCTTGGCATTATAAAATACAATAAACTGAAACAGGAATTAATTGTTTGAGACTACAGGTCTATTAATGACTCCAGGAAAAATATCCCTGTTTACCATAATGAGACTAGGAACACTACAAAGTTGCTATACATTCTTCTGCTCTTCATGAATTTGAAAAAGCTTTTATAGGAGCACTGCTCTTAAGACGGTCTGGGGAGTTATGTGTTATAGTATTACTTGCTGAAAAGAGTAGTCAAAGCAGACAAAAAGAAAGATCAAATATTGTACCATGTTGGACTTTTTTAGAATGATGCTATTGAACGAGTTGATTTACATATTAAAATAAATTAATAAATAAAACTAGGAGAGTATGGGGTTTGATATCTGAGTGTTAGTCAAAACTGCTGCTTTTTTTTTCTTTTCCTTGCAGATTAAAAAAAAAAAAAGAAAGATGATCTAGGACATCCTCTGAAATCCTAGGATTTATGGTTAAACTCAAAATTTATGTTAAAACTGAGAAACAAGAAGAGACAAACCAGATTGAAACCTTATATCTAAAGGGAGGGAAAACAAACTAATCAAAGAATAAGTGCATTTAAATGAATCTACAAAAAGGAAAAAGTGGGAGAGGAAAAAGCAACAAACATTGTAACAAGAGAAGCGATGCCATGAGATAATTTTAGAGATGGATGATCAATGATGCTTTTGGGAATTCAGTATTTTGTGGAGATTAAAGGAAATTTTGAAGTGCCTGAGATAAATAAACTTGTATTTCAAGCTGAATAACATCCCAGATAACAGCAGAAAAGCATGCATTCTTCTCTGACTGCAACTACCAGCCAAAGAATATACAATATTTTCACGGGTTCATTTATAAATAAATTATATAAATAATTGTATTGTGAGCTCATATACACTGTCCACAGATTCACTGTGTATTCATAGCAAATATAACTCAAGCTGTAATTCTAGCCTGATCTGTCTTTAAATAAACATTTCTATAATTACCTAGGAGTTAAAACACAAAATTGACCTTGATGAAAAACATAAATCAGCCTTTAAATACAGTTGGTAGATAGGAGGAAAAAACCCAATATCATTAGCACACACCTTCAAACATGGATGTTCTACAGGAAATATTTTTGTATACAGTTTAACACCGATATTTAAATAAAATAGAATTGTATTTAATGTTATAGAATATAATTCTGATCTGATAAAACCAACTAGATAAAAGTAAAGCAAAACCATTGAGCAGCTGAGATGGAGAGGCAGAATCCCAGATTGGAAGGTACCTCAGGGATCATCTAGTCCAACCTTTCTAGGAAGGGAACAGTCTAGACAAGATGGCCCAGCACCCCGTCCAGACGACTCTTGACGGTGTCCAACGTGGCCGAGTCAACCACTTCCCTGGGGAGATTATTCCAATGGTGACTGTCCTCACTGTGAAAAATTTCCCTCTCGTGTCCAATTGGAATCTCCCCAAGAGCAACTTGGGTCCATTCTCCCTTGTCCTCTTCATGTGACTCCACGTAAAAAGGGAGTCTCCATCTTCTTTGTAGCTACCCCTTAAGTACTGGTACATGGTGATGAGTTCCCCTCTGAGCCTCCTTTTCTCAAGGCTGAACAAACCCAGCTCTCCCAGCCTATCCTCATATGGCAGCTTCCCAGTCCTCTGATCATCTTGGTGGCCCTTCTCTGGACCCCTTCCAGCCTGTACACATACTTTTTGTATAGCGGGGACCAGAACTGCACACAGTACTCCAGGTGTGGCCTGACAACCACTGAGTAGAGTGGGATAGAGACTTCTTTATCTCTGCTGGCGATGCCCTTTTTGATGCAACCCAGCATCCTGTTGGCCTTCTTGGCCGCAGCAGCACACTGTTTGCTCATGTTGAGCTTTCTGTTCACCAGGACCCCCCCAGAAGAACAAAATCATGTCATAAATGTCAGATCTTAACGCTATAAAACCCCACTAAGTGTTATATCATCTCTAAAGGTGAAGAAGAGAGATATACAAACTAACAAGTTCAAACTTCTGCAGAGGATTGCTATGAATAGAATCTCCATATTCCTAGTCCTTCAGCTTCAGGAATATAAAACTCTAACAGGATTTTCGTAAATGATGTTGATGGCATTTTGGTCCTCATGTTTACATATATATACATGTGTGTTTGAACACATGCACACACACACTAAAGTAGTCGTAAGTCCTGATTGGTTGATTTACATTAACAATCAATGGAGAGAGAAACAATATTTGTGCTCACTAGGAAAGAGTACCTTCAATGGTTCTCACGTAAAATCCACCAGTTTTCTTCCTGCAAATGTATAGTATTATTTTTAATAGTTACAAGAGCTACAAAGCCAGCCTAAAAAATTACATTTTTGCAGCCCTGGAACAGATTGCTTAGTGAAGGTGTGAAGTTACTATCATTAGAGAACTTTTAGGATAAGTTCTGCCAGCATCTACTTGTGCTTTGATTCCATCTTGCATCAGGAGACAGACTAGACAGTCTCCTGAGGTCCCTTACAATGCAATCTTTCTGCAGACCCACTTTTCTTCTTCATACTATGAATGCATAAGAGAAATCAGAGAAAGTGCAATGGGATTTTTACTAATAGCAAATAATACTTATGAAAATAGAACACAGAAGGCCTATCACCTCTGTGATTTGATTACTAAACCACAATACTTCAAAGAAAGTAACCTCTTCCCTCATGACTTAGTAATATATTCAGAAAAAAAAAATGCAAGAGCCAGAGATTTATTCCCCTTCCACGACATGTAGTTTGTTGTATGAACCAACTAATGCACAATATATATTAGAATTAAACCCTGTCCACCTCTCCTGAAACTACTTCAAGAAATTCATATCAGATCTGTCTGTTGCAGTTAGTTTTTATGAAAGAACTATTATGGAGAAATAAACAGTGTCACTGGTGAAAGGAATGTCAAATGGCTTTGAATTGGCTAAACAGCATCTGATGTCCTCAAGGATTACAGCGCATTATGACCCTGCCCTGCCAATCTGTTTAGCTTCTGACGCTTCACCATATGGGGTCAGAGGAGTGATTTCTCATATAATGCTAAATGACCTAGAAAAGCCTGTAGCATTTACATTGCAAACACTAACATTGCAAAGACTTCAGCACAGTTGAAAAAGCTTTAACATATGTATTTTGATAGAGTCTCGTTACTAAATTTGACTATCCTTATTCCTTAGTGGCTAGGATAACCAAATAAATGCCCACCTATGTAGGTTTCACTTATAGATAGCACTTCTTTTAACTGATCTCAGTTAATCATGCATGCAAGGTTTCTGCTATCACCTTGAGACTTGGACAGCGTCATTTTTCACTGATCATGGCATTTCATGGAAATGATCATGGCTTGGTAGGTAAGCAATGCTCTTGGGGAAAACAAAGATGAGGTGATAAAAGAAGAAACTCTTGCTCAAATTTAAGAAAAGCATTCTGAGCAAATAGCACAGTGAAATGGTCATTAAAAGTAAATAAAATACTTTCTTGTGATGAGATGCAGTTCAGCCAAGCAAACAGCAAGGTACGTATTCCAAGTCAACAGATTGTTCATTTCTTGCACAAACTCTGCTATTAAAACATTACAACATTCATACCTCTGAAGACAGAAAAAAGTATGCTAAGTTAAGCAAAGAGAAAAAAGCTTCCATCAAGTTTGCTGCGTGAGTAGATGCAAAGAAACTGAAACAATATAGGAGCAAAGATGATCTCAATAAAGATGTATTCATGCAGTCTTTAAACATTCAAAACTCATGGTTTCGTTGGGAGTACCGGTCTAAAAATATCCAGGCTGCAGAACCATACATAAACAATGAACAGAAGGAGCTTTGAAAGTTAAAAGATTTTATCAAGGTTTTGCTTCCTCTTTTTCCATAAGATAAATCAGTCTGTTTTCATGACTAACATTCATAAACGTATATGTTAAACCAACAGAAACAATACAATCAAACATTACATTCCTTACAAATAAATGATGATGTTACTACTACAAAACACTACAAAACTCCACATAAAAAACTCTCTTTTGGAATGTATGTATAATTTCATCTGCAATACTAGCATTAATAGGAGAGCTACAGATAATAAGAAAGCATAGAAGAGAAATGGGAGGGGGAAAGCAACGCAGGGTCTGGTGGGTTGACCCCACTGGATGCCAGGTACCCATCAAAGCCACTCTACCACTCCCCTCCTCAGCTGGACAGGGAAGAGAAAAATATAACAAAAGGCTCATGGTTCAAGGTAAGGACAGGGTGAGATCATTCACCAGTTACTGTCACGGGCAAAAGAGACTCAACTTGGGTAAAGGCTGAATTTATTACCAATCAAATCAGAGTAGGGTAATGAGAAATACAACCAAATCTTAAAACATCTTTCCCCCACCCCTCCCTTCTTCCCAGGCTTAACATCACCCCTGATTTTCTCTACCTCCTCCCCTCCAGCGGTGCAGGGGGACGGGGAAAGGGGATTGCAGTCAGTTCATCGCACATTGGTTCTCCTGCTCCTTCCCCCTCAGGGGGACGACTCCTCAAGCCCTTCCCCAGCTCCAGCGTGGGGTCCCTCCCACAGCAAACAGTCCTCCAGAAATGTCACCAATATAAGTCCTTCCCATGGGCTACGGTTCTTCACAATCTGCTACAGTGTAGGTCCTTTCCACAGAGTTCAGTCCTTCAGGAACAGACTGCTCCAGTGTAGGTCCCCCACAGGGTCACAAGTCCTGCTAGCAAACTTCCTCCAGTGTGGGATCCTCTCTCCATGGGCCACAGGTCCTGCTAGGAGCCTGCTCCTGCACAGGCTTCCCAAAGGGTCACAGCCTTCTTCAGGTACCCACCTACTCCAATATGGGGTCCTCTGTGGGCTGTGGGTGGGTATCTGCTCCACCTCTAACCTCCATGAGCTGCAGGCACACAGCCTGCCTCACCGTGGTCTTCACCACAGTGGCAGGGGAATCTCTGGTCTGGCACCTGTATCACCACCTCCTCCTCCTTCAATGGTGTCTGCAGAGTTCTTTCTCTCACATATTCTCACTCCTCTCCTCTGGCTGCAATTACCCATGTTCTCCCCCTTAGCCCCCCAGAGGCGCTCCCACCATTGCTGATGGGCTCAGCCTTGGCCAGCAGCAGGTCCATCTTGGAGCCGGCTGGCACTGGCTCTGTCAGACATAGGGGAAGCTTCTGGCAGCTTCTCACAGAACCATCCCTGTTGCCCTCCCTCCCCTGCTACCAAAACCTTGCCACACAAACCCAGTACACAGGGGAAGGAGTAACAGATCAATAGGTTAACCATCTTCAGTAGTTATTTCCCAGTGCAACATGCTAGAACATCTTAAATTAGCAGAAATGGCTCAAAGAATACAAAGGGTTATGTACTGAACATCCAAGAAAGCAGTTTTGATGTGTTTACAGGACTGTCAGAGGGAGCAGTGTCAAATAATAAAGTGGATATGATTTGATTTTATAGACAATTATGGGTGAATGTTGAGTGCTGTGTTCAGGAGCAGGGACTCAACCTCCATTATTGTTAATGGGAGCACTGACTCCAGCTAGAATTGTAATTGTGCTAGAACTGTAATTGTTTGGCCTCCAAATACCAAAGTGCTGCTAAAACAAAAATGTATTGAGGACTTCTCAGATGTGGAGGCACTAGAGATGCTACACCAGGCGAGTAAGACACTTCAGCAGGGAAAGAAATTCTCAGCTCCTATTAGAATACTTCCTATTTGAGGATTATGCCTCTTGCTAAGAAACAATTGCCTGCTTCTCTTTGTTCTCACTCTTACATTTTCCCTGCCCCTCCTACATCAAAAATATAATAAAATGGACTTTATTTCCCAGTTTATAAACTTGCTGTACCGCACATTCACTGAGCCTCACCATCAAACCATTACTTATTACCCATGAGTTTCCTTTCCTACCTTTTTTGCTTAAGGGAAAGGTTGACTAGAAAACAGGAATTCAATTTAATGAGAAGCAAAGAGGTGGATAGCTTAGAAATGTTTTGCAAAACAGGCACCACTCTTACAACCCACACAGACAGTCCTGTAGAAAAAGCTTTCACCTGCTAAATGGCAGACTTGTGTTCATATCACTATTCTTCCCAATAAACACACAAAGAATATGAGAACAGCCATACTGACCTATTTAGCTCACTATCTTCTCACCGGCAATGTTATATATTAGATGGCTTCACCTATAATACAACAAGCTGCAGCTCAGGAGCTTCTTAAGTATTTCTGTATTTAGCAGACCTTAATGATTTATTTTTTTTCTAAGAATTTCTCCAATCCTTTCTGAACCTATGTAAGCTCTTCACATCTAGAGCATCCCGTGGCAAGCAGTTCCAAAGCTTTTACTGAAAAAAGGCACCCAACTGTCTGTCTCAGGTCCACCCTCCAGCTTGTTGTTTTCAGTGTAGGGCCAAATATCTCAAGCTGTCTATTTGACATATCAGGAGTGTGCCTTAAGCCCCAAGCTAAAGAGTTCTTATTCTCTTTAGGAGGCATTCTACTTAGCGTAATTACTAATGCTTTCCCTAAGGCAGAGCATGAGAGACTAGCTTTAGTCCAGTGATTAAAGCACTTATCAAGGATCGGGAAGAAGTTAATAACTGGCATTTTTCCAATAGAAAATATATTTCACTGTACAATTCACATCCAGCTATGTTAAAGAGCAAGCTTGCTTTCCAGCTGCTGGGATAGAGCAAATACCTTGCCCTCATCTTGAGGGAAATTCCACCTTTAAAGTCGACCTCCATTAGAAACTGTACACACTGCCCTCGCTAATGGGAAATAAAAAGACAAGCCACAGAGGCCAGAAGTTACAGAATATTCCTGTGTTTCTAAGTGAAAAAGACAGATGTTTCTTAATCCTCATGTTCTCAAAACAGACTAACTACTGAAGGAACTGAACAAACACACTGCTGGATGCTAGCTACAAGAACAGAAGAGAGCTGACGCTGTTTATGGTATCATCAATAAACGCAACCAAAACAGTAACAAAATACTCCTTGGTTGTTTGGTTCCTTTGAAACACATGGGACAGGCCTATCAGGCAATGCCTGCAATCCTTCAAAGGTTTAAATCAGTTGTTTCCTCAGCAGTTGATCCCTTTTGGAGAAAAGAAATACCTAATATAATTCAGAGTTTACAGCTTAGGGACATGGTGAAAATAGTGGTATAAGAGTCTTGTGCAGACTTGAGCTTTCAATGCGATATTAACAGTGGAGTAAGGGAGACCTGCAGACTTCAAGACCACTTGGTACAGAACAAATGAGAAAGGAATTCACAACACTCTCACTTTGGCTCTATTTTTCTTTTTATTCCAAATACAACAGCATTTAATATCTACCTATTGTTCATTTAACACTGTTGACCAGGAAAATTAATATTTTTTTATTTTTTAAAATTTATTACATTCTAGAACAAAAGAGAGCAGACAGACAAATATATTTTCCTAACACTTGTCTGTTGATGAGACAAGCATTTCCCTATGAACAAGTCTTCCTATAGTACAAGCAGCATTTTTTTTTTTTTTTTTTTTTTTTGGGAGGGGGTGGGTGTGTGGGGGGTGGATGGGTAAAACTTCATATAGACCGTCTTTTGTATTAACTAAAAATTTCTTAGTGTAATGAAGAATTCTACTAGCCAAAGAGATGTTTACAAACAATATCTTGCCACCCTTACTTCACATAACAACTCTGTACACTAAAAAAAACAACTCACAGAAGTTCAAAATACTCAGCTGCATTGCCAAATATTCAATATACAAATTTCTGCTTGAATATAAGTTCAAGCCATGAAAAATGGTCAAAATTTTAAGTGAGGTCAGTTGAAGTGTAAAGAAAACACCCATGTTTACGTAATATCCATCCATTTTTCTTTATGCATCTGAAAATACGAATGCCCATACAAAACCACAATTTTTGCAACTCTAATTTATTTAGTCCCATAATTCCAGAAAAATGTCAGCAAGCACAAATATCATTTAAAATACCAATATTCACTGAGAGTATACATAAACAAGTCAGCACCTATTAGTATGACAGAAGCTCAAATTGGTCAGAGCTTTGACAAAAATCTGTCTAGACCTTTTCTTAAAAACAAGCACATCTAAAAAGATCAGAACAGCTTTTAAGCTCAAATGCCAGGTGTTTTTTGAAAACACAACACAGAACAAGTGATTTTTGGTGCGGAGAGAATTGAGAATGACTGAGAGAGATCAGAAATAAAGGAGATTTGTAAACAAATATCTTCCTCTTGCATCCTTGTAGGGTTTTCCCTTACTTTCAGGCTTGCTCTCAATCAAGCTATTCTTCGGGGCTTCCTAGGCTGCAGTAAACTGTAACATATGCTCTGTTGTATCTCTAGGTAAAACGTGTCATGTGCTTCCTCAGAAGTCTAAGCCCCTGCTGTACTGTAGGCTTCCTGCATGCTCACTTCTATTTTCTTCTTGCCCCAGATTGCACACCAGGAGTTTTTTCCTTCTTGAATATGTCCATGAGAAGACAGAATCTAGTGCCAGGAGGATCCATTCTACCCTGAGTCAGGACAGGAGAAACAAGAGTTTTCTCTCTGCCCACCCACACCCTTTTAAAGAATGCTAGAACATGCAAAGTAATGAAACAGACTCTGTCCATAATAATCGTACCACATACCTCTTCTAATAGGAATTCAGCTGGCATTTTTTGACAGCAAAATAATATCAGAGGATTATAGGATCTAGTTCTAAAAGTAAGTGCTTTATAAACTGATGCATTAGACAAGTCAGGAGGAGTTCTCAGATTATGTGGCCTAACAGAAGGCCAGAGTGAGAAGGTACCAAAATTGTATAAAAACAGTATTAAGTACATTACCTATATTTTATTAATAAATCAGTAGGAGAGGTGTCCAGTTAGATGAGATGTCAGTTCTGAGTTCCTTTCTATCTTTGATGTGTACATACATACAACCGAAAACAAAACCCCAAGAAATCCCCAACCAAGCAAAATCTTCCATTCAGAACTGTAGAATTATAGTATAATAACCACTCTTCCCCACTGTTACTTGAAAAATAATTATCCTTCTACAATATACAGCTCACATGCACAGAAATAGGCATTGTAAACTGTAGTTCAAGTTTAGCCAGTATATAGTGGTATTCCTTCCACTTAAAAAGAACACAGCCAAAGCCTATCTGATCTACTGATGCCACATTTGTTACTACAGCATAGGTCACATAAACCCGCAGGACATTCTTATACCTTTGCCTCTAACAGCAAGGCACTTCTGTAAACAAAAGCTGGCTTGAGCCCAGGACAAGCCTCCACAGACCTGACAAATCCAATTTTCCTAGGAATATCCTGCATTCCAGGAAAGTAAGAGAGTCACATACATTACAGGAAGAACAGCAAACGAGCTACTGTGTAACTACAAACACAGGCAATAAACCTGACAGGATGCAAAACTTTTGCTTAAGCTAAAGGAAGTAGAATGCATTTCATCCTCTAGTTACTCTTTACTGATGACAACAGCAGACTAAAATATTACTAGCTGGAAACACACAATTTGAGATCAGCTTGAGAAAGTCATCCAACTCCACCTGGTCCTGTTGACATGCATTTAAATTATATCCACTTAAAAAGTTCTCAAGGAGCACTGGCTTAACTGAACACATTTTGCTATAATCTGAGATGCCTTCCATTTCCTGAGTCACATGCAAGCTGAAACAGGTAGAATCATACAACAACAGGCAAGCCTGTTCAGATACATTTAACTATTTTTCATCTACTGATAGGAGCAAGCTAGCAACTGTCTTGATCATTTTTATTTTCTGCTCTGTTACTTGTTGCATCTCATTCTCTTCTCTCCTGTCTTAGAATTTTCCACTGATTTTATTTACCCAAAGTTTGCACAGCCTATGGGAAGTGCACCAGCAACAGAATATTTACATACTACATTTTCTTTTTCAAGCTCTCACACTGTTAATGGTAGAAGAATCTCACCTCAAACTTTTTTCAGTATACCAATAAGAAACATTTTGAGGAGCTAGAAGCAAAACCACACTGCAACAAAGTTATGTTCCAAAAACTCCTAACTTTGACTTAAACAGTGACGGTATTTTCTTAATATTGGTAACCAATATTTACCAGTTGGTAAATTGGTAAATACCTGACCCTGCCAGAGGTCACAGAGATGGCTACTAACAGGACAAGTAATTTCAGATAGCAAATGAAAGCTTCAGAATAGGAATGCTGGCACTTGAACTCAAAATTCCACAAACTCTAGCTTGTTGTAAGGTCACAGAATCACAGAATGAGGGGGGGTTGGAAGGGACCTCGCGAGATCATCTTGTCCAGCCCCCCTGCTTGAGCAGGGACACCCAGAGCAGGGGGCATAGGACCACGTCCAGGCAGGGTTTGAATGTCTCCAGGGAAGGAGACTCCACAACCTGAAATCATTTCACCAGAAATGTGGTGATCACCAGAAATGATTACCAGCATCTTACCTGGGTCTGGCTGACACTAAAGGCAGCAAAGTTAATCATAAGAGTATAGAAGACTCATTTTGTATAGACTACACTAATCTGCCATTATGTCTTGGGGCTTGATAGTTGGAAGTTCTGAAGACATTCCTTTAAAAACTAATATCATGCTTTAAAATGATAAAGCCTTAGTTACTTGGTTCTTTAAGCCTAGTTTGTTGTGATGTCCAGTCTTTCTAAGGATATCAACAATTCCTTTTTGTTATCTCCAAAATAGCTGGTAAAGTTTTGCTCCGTGTTCTCAGCTTTGACAGACCCACTTCAGCTGGGAGAAGCAGGCCTTCAAATGCCTCTCCAAGTTGTTTCCCCAGTCCATAGGAATTAACGTAGCAATGGTTAAAATTTTGAGGCTATTTTCTTAAATCCCTCCCAGAAAAATCTACTTTATTTTATTCCCTCACTACTTCAATGTTTATCATTGTTCCTCACTTTTTTCAGCACCATACTAGGTGTCTCTGCCTAGTGCGGGCCGCAGGGGGATGCAGAGGCCTCCGTGAGGTGAGGCCGAGGCTGCCGAAACCTGACACAGCCGGACAGAGACACGACGGTTCCCGACGCTGTGGGTTCCCCACAGCGGAGCCCAGCAGTGATGCTGGAGGCACCTCTGGGAAACCATGTTGGGGACAGGGAAAAGTGCTGCCCGGCAGGGAGGAGTGAGGGGAAAACGTGTGAGGAACAGCCCCGGGAGCACTGGGGCCGGCGAAGGAGGAGGGGAAGAGGTGCTCCAGGCCCCAGAGCAGGAATTCCCCAGCAGCCCCTGCAGAGACCACGGGGTATTTCCTGAAGGAGGATTGCCAGACTGTGGAAGAGCCCTGTTAGGAGTAGGTTCTCCTAAAAGGACTTGTAGCCCGTGAAGGACCCACACAGGACCAGGTTTATGCTGAAGGACGGCAGTCCGTAGGGTCTGCAACTCCCTATTTCCCTATTTCCTAGCCCCCCATCCAAGGTCACCCACCACAAGAATCTACACTCCAGAGAATTACATGTATTGTTTCTTCTGTAGGCTGTAGTCCAGTGAGAAAAGACAGTGAATTAAATTGTAGATGGTCATATCAGAGTGTCAGCAGTGCATTATGAAATGGGGTCTCTTTTTCTTCATAGGCCAACGGAGACAAGGCTTTTTACAAGATTTACCAAAATACAACATGAAGAATGCTCATGCTGTGGCTACTTCACAAGACAATGGGAATCTCTACAAGACAATGGGAAATTTGCAATAGATTCATCACAATGTCATAACTGTAATATCCACTGTGTGATCTAATTATCAGTTCTAGCACTTCTATTTGTGAGTGCCTTGGCGTTAACGCGTTGACACCCAAGAAAAATACAAGAAAACACTTTAATCGGGGTTTTTTGTTCTTCAAAAAGGTCTGAAAGGCCTGTCCAACAAGAGGTCTGAATTACATATTTTTATCTCTTGCTACTGTATGTTTGGTTTTCCATTTTCTAACCAGAGGACTTGTTCTTTTTTGTTGGAAATAAGTCATTGTTTTCCTGGAATATCCAGATATTAAGCAAACAGTACTTCTAAAGAAAAACTCAAACATATGGAAGTCCCAGGCCAGCAATACAAAGGTGTACGTTAGACTAAGCGCATGAACACTATGTCTGCTGTGTTCTGCATTTGATGTGCGTTTACTTCAGAGATTTTTGCACTCCTAGCTATTGTCCAGGGAGTCCCGATAAGGATATACAAGCTCTGTCCTCACTGAAGAAGATAAATATGAACAAGAGCAAAAAAGAATTAAACCAGAATCCCTCAAGTACTTCTGGGACTTCCTGACCCAAGCGTGAAACAACCTGACAACTGAGAGAGTTGTGCTCCTGATGTCGATATTAACCTCTAAAGTTCAAAAGAAAGAGGGTGTTTCAGTGCAAGATTCTGATGCAGATTTAAGCTTTTGAAAACACAATACATAATCAGGGTTCATTATCTGAAATTAAACCAATTCTGAGAGGATGATTAAGTATCCAGAGACTGACCTACTACACAGGCTCATCTTTTCAGAATGAGTATTGTCTTGCTCTGGTTACAAGGACAGGATGCCTTAAAGAGGAGGCTTGTCCAACGCAGTCTCTATTCTTATCAGCACAATCAGACCTTGATATTATGGAGGCTATCTTGTGAAAAGCTAGCTAGGATGAACGAAGTATGTCTGAGGTCACTTTTGAAGTGACCAGACTATTAGCGTTTTGATGCCAATGTCTGTTACAATGCCCAATATTGACTCACTGTTTCTTTGTACTTCCTTATGTTTAGGAGCTTTTAAGTTCCTATTCTATAAGCAAACTGCATGATTGTTGATGGTGGGGTTTTCTCTGTTATCTCATTCCTAATTCTGTTCTGTTCAATTATTTTATTCTTGTTTACCCTGTTATGCAATTCCTGTTTAAACAGGACCTAACAGAGAAGGATCGTGGTCTATCACTGACATTCTCAATGCCAGGAAAACACCATCGGCAAAAACAGTGAACAGCAACTCATCTCCCAAATAAAAGCAAGATTATGCTTTTAAATCACAAATAAGAATGGTACGGTTACTCTCTTCAATCAATATTCGTATTTCATGAAGAACAGCTATTTAATACTTTACTTTTTTTTTCCAGTGAAAAAAGATAGCAACAGTGAAGACATTAAAATTATGGATAATTAGTTTAATGCTTCAGCAAAATATGCTGATTATGATTCTTGGCCTGGTAACTTGGACAGTGAATATTAATGATTCTGTAATCCTTATTTGCAGATTCCAGCTTAATCAATTTCTTTCTAAAGTTAAATAGAATTGGAAGTACTATTTCTAAACCTATGAGCAAATTGTCACCATGGGAGAAATCTCCTGGGAAGCCAACCTTTTCATGTGACTTGATATGCAATTGTGAAAAGATGCACAAAGATTTTTCCAGTTATTCTTTATGCTGAAGCTTGAGTATTATCTGGAACCTGAAACTCTGGTATATTTTAAGGTAAGCTCTTCAGATTGTTGAGGTGTTTTGTTGGTGGGGTTTGGGGGTATTTTTATTGGTTGGGTTTTGGTTTGGTTTCATTTTTGGGGGACTTTTCTGTTTTTGTGGGTGAGGTGGATGTTTACAGTGTGATAAATAGTTTGTACGAATTATTTTGCTAACCTAGATAATAATTGAAGAAATCCATTCCCCTATGGCAAACATGTCAACTTCAGAATTATTATAATTTATCATCTTGCAGCATTTCGAAAGTGGGTTTAGATATCCAAATGTCTGAGATGTGAACACTCGTGCATCTACTTTTAAGGGGAAGCGAGAAAATTTGGGAACATACAAGCACAAAGCACCACCTATCCTACCAAAAAAAAGTGCTCACAGCTTTTGTACTGGATCCCTGAGAAGAACAAAAGTAACCAGAGACATTAGATTTGTTCAATATTTATGAACTTCTTAATGAAATGCAAGCAGCTGTCGATTTTCCAATACAAACACTTTAGTAAACAGGGAAAAACTAGTTAATTTTCATCATGAAGACCACAATCCAAGCATGACTTCTTGGGTCTTGACAGAGCACTGCTTATGTACCACTTAAACCCTAAAACTTCAAGTGAAATACTAAAACTGGTCTGTGAAATAAATGAGAGATCAGCAATAAGACCAACAAACCAAAAAACAAACCATCTCACCAAAAGACCAAAGAAATATTCCATAGCTTTGCAAAAAACTTCTACCAAGTATTAGTCCAGAAGTCATATTCCACTCTAATTTATGACTGACGTAAGGAAACTATTTGTCCAAAATTAGAACAAGCATTCTAGAAAAATATGAACTGACTGAAAACTAATTCAACAGCTGCAATGAACTGACAAGACAATATGGATTCTTATACTTCCAGAGCACTTTTGAGACATTAACATCAGGGAGAAATGTTGGTAGACCAGAAAAATTTAAAGTAAACATGACTTTGGAAAATCAATAGATTAATATCTTTATTGAAACCAGTACTTTCTAATGTAAAAAGCCAGAGTGGGGGGCGGGAAGTCTAAGAATCTAAGAACTTTCATTTGTATTTGTGGTTTCATTTTGATAGTAATCTTTAATCATCAGAGCTTGGCCCTCTAAACATAACTCAAGAAAGCACATAGGGTACTTTCTGAAATAATTTAAACTTGCTAGAAATAACTGACAATTTTACAGCTCGAGGAAAAACCAGACAGCAACAATTAAAGTTACTGAGACAGTGTTTCTATTAGGCATAAAAATGTACTAAGGAAATTGCATATAATTGAGAAAATTTGATTTAAACTCAGAAGTTACACTTGCTTTGAAAGAGGATTTAGAGTATTTTCTCACTTCTTGTATGGGTGGGCAGAAATGGCAAAGTGTAGACCTTCTAGGAACTTATCATTTCATACTATATAGAAGAAATTCAGCCAGTAAGTCCTCCAGAAACCTAAAGATTGCCAAAATGGGAATCTGGGAAATACTCAGGACTTAATAACAGAGTTAGTGTAAGGCCCTGTAAGAAACTGAAAATTAGCTGTAAATGGAGTTAAACACATCTGAATCACTTGTCAGCAGTTTGACGTAAGATTCCTTCCCTTTCTAATAAGCTCTTACCAATTAATGTTTATTATTTTGCTTCTTGTTATCAATCACTTGTCACAATCGCAAACTCCAACAGAAAGTTATCATTCAACACTACGTAAAAGCACTTTAATGGGGAGTGCAAGCAATCCCAGTTTCTCCAGCCCATTTTTACAGTACAGGCCTGCTGTGCTCTGTCTAGGGCACAAAGAGTGCTTGTCTGGAAGCATCTGGAGAAATAGAACATTAATGTTTACTGAGCATAATTACCAGTTTTGCATAGTTCAACAGAAACTCATTTTCCCTTGACTTTCAAAGGAGGTATCACATCACCAGCACAAATTGTTGTTAGCTAATTATTAAAAAGAATATGTTGTAAAAGCAGCTGCCTTTCTTGAGCAGCACAGTGTGCAGTTTTATAACCCATTCTCTCTGATACGGGTACCATTACCCTATTTGGGTTTAAGTCTGCAGAGGGTTTGGACACCAATGTTAGAACATCATAATAATCATGTCACCCTCCAGGCATGTTATCGCAATTTCTAAGATCAGGTACTGAATACAACAAGCAATATTTCTGTGACTTTGGGGATGCATAGTTTAATTCTATCCTTTCACAAAAAGCAACGCCAAATTGTGTGGAAATAGCATAAAAGCACTCTAAAGAGAGTAGTAGATGTGATAAGTTTTAAGAGCAAGACTTTTCTAACATGAGAGGTAAACAGAACTTTATGGCGAAAACAAGATCAGTGCATTCCTCTGATTTTAAAAACAAACAAACAAGAAGTGTTTTATTTCATTACCATTGTAAAGATTCACTGCTATAGCACCAAGACTGTTCCTCATATGTTCCCCATACATACACACAAAACCTACGCCAGAGAAATGAACCATTACTTGTTGACTTTTGGCTTTACCCCAAATTGCCTTCATTTGGCCCTGTTTGCTTACAGTAAGACTAGCAAGTAGTCCATCTGTACACAGAGATACCACAAAACACTTAACATAGCCAAAAAATCATTTAGAATCAATTAGCATACTTTCCGTGGGGGAAAAAAACAAATCATTTTTCAAATAGTAAAATTTTCTCACCATTCAAATGATTTAGCTTAATTTGTTTTCAACCAATGATTTGCTAAGAGTTTTTTCTAAATCCTTCTTCTACCCATCATGACTTCAATAGAATTCAAAGTTGTGAGGATATTTTCTAGAAATATCCAGTGGAACTGTATTAAAATAGGTGCAGATTAATATTAGACTTTACTGGCAGGCTACCAGGAAGAAAAACATTATAGCCAGAACATTGTTATCTCAAGTACTGTGAATATAAATGGCCTAAAGTCAAATGACCTTCACATATGTCCTCTTCATCAATCTGCAACACTACATTATTCTGTATAACAACATCTGCTTGATTTAACCTGGCCTGGACCTCTGAGCTCAGGTTGACAGAGGAAACCTATTCCCATCACCTCAAAACCATATTCATAGCTCAGAATACTGTCAAGTTCTCCTGTCAAATGTAATCCTTCAGTGGATTTCAAATTTACAAGAGTTTTAAAAATGGATCTCTTCTTGGGGAAGAACATGCTCCATGTGCATGTTCTATATTGAAGCCCTACCCACTGCCTCCTGATATTCCTCTGCTTCTGTGCTGCACACTGTGCAAATGTTTCCTTGTGCTTATTTTTCAAGTGGCTTCTTAGAGCAGAGTAGATATTCCCTTAAGTGTATTTTCTTTCTTTACCATCACTCTTTTCTATACAAACAACAGATTGCTCTGCTGCTGCCCTTTAAATTTAGAGAAGAAAAATCCCACACCACAGATGTCTGGTGATGGGAGGAGGGTTGCTTCTTCTGTAAACTTACTGAGAAGTCAGAGAACTCCAGTCTTTCTCATTGTCCCTCTTCAGAGGATACAGACCTTGAATTTTCTTCTTATCCCAATGACGGTTCTCGGTCTATGACTTACAGACCACTGTTAGAATGCAAGCTCATCCTAAACACTCCTGAGCTAGTCTGCAAATTTTCCTGTACTATTTTCACAATTGTCCAGAAGAATTAACAATAGATTTGTACTAGTTGCTTAGGAAAATCGTAACAGACTAATCAAAAATAAGAGTGGTTTCAGTGCATACACCACAAATTGCATAGTTTAGACTTAGTTTCTTTTTTGTTGTTGTTGTTGTAAAAAAAAAATCGACTGTAAGAGAAGCAGAAGTGTTACCTAAGCAAGTAAAACTACGAGTAAGGTTGCCTGCATCCTTGACAAGAGCACGAAGGTTGAAATGCTTGGAGATTTAGTAAAACTGAACTGTAAGAGGACTTCTAATAAGGCAATGGAGGCCATATACCATGTAAAATTTTTTAACTTCTACTGCCATTTCAAGATGTTAAAGAAGAAAGAAAAGAAAAAATCCTTAGAAGCATCATCTAAAAATGTTTGTTCACACAGGAAGCTTCCACCATAGTAAGATACAGCAAAAAGTTAAAATGCTATTTCCACAGTAACATAAAATAAAATGGAGAAGAAATTACTTCATAAATGTCAGCACTGCCAGTTAGACTGGTTCAAGACGTGCATACACATGCGTCACACACAGTACCCTAAATAAAGAGCAGCTTAAGCATGCTCGTACATACCAGAAGAGGCAGACATGTAAGCATCAGCAACTAAATGGTGAAGGGAATGGAGATGAGGAACCAGCTTTTATTGAGAAAATAAACATATTTTTTCACTGTTATTCAATAAGCATGGGTAAAAAGACAGTAGTTCTGCACAACCAAATGAGCCATGCCATCAAGCAACCAAGCAAAAAAGAAGGCCCACATTTCCAGAATTTAGCTGGATACATCCCGCCCCATCTGGTGAACCCTGTGTTTTTCTGTCCTGTTTTTGAAAAGCTAATTCAGGAAGAACTTTTCCATCCCAAGCAAACCTCTCTCTTTCTGCCTCCCTCGAAAGAATTAAATAATAATAACTATTAATTAATAACTATTTCACTTATTATTAAGTGAAATTAGATCCTGGATTACAATTATTTTTCATTTTACATTTCCAAAATCAGTTCTTTCAATCATTTCAAGATTGGGGTTTTTTTGTTAGTTTGTTTCTGGATTTACAACTATTCTAAAGATCAGTGATCTCCTAAAAATTTTGTTAAAACTATAAACAAATACCCTCCCCATCCCCCAGATCTGCTGCATGGAGAGCCATAAGGCTTTAAAGATGTAATAAAGCAATAAATAATCAGAAAATAATCTGCTCATTAGCAGTGGAGGAAAGGGGCAGCACAGAAGTTAAATTGTCACTATTAAAAATAATAATATATATATCAGAGAACTAGAATGTAGTTCAATTACATGGAGCAACAGTTATACATATAGACAAGTCTGCAGGCTCATGAGAAATTAGGTGGGAATAAGCAACTTTGGTATAATGTTGTAACATATGGTGACATATGTTAACATACCCATGATATGATGGAAGTTTAAGGATTCATTAACTAGCAAAAACAATCAACATTAAAATTACGTCTACTAACAGAATTCCAGAAATCTGAAAAACACATGTAGTTTTTCATGTGGTTTCTCTGAAGGTTTAAAACAATCTCTCTGGAATTCACTTTTGATGCTGTGTCTCTTGAGCAAATATTTCTTATTTCTTTCCAGTAACAATTCTGAACAATAACTGAAAGGATACATCCTTTGCAGAAGAGCAGTTTTTGATACATCACAGAAAAAAGAATTTGTACTTGCAGAGCTGTATTCACCTCAACCCTCTTTTGGGGCTCAGGAGAAAGCATGTTATATGAGAAATATAAACCATCCAATTTCTGTCACTTGACATAGGACTTCTACCCCCTTTTGCTCAGTATTCCATCCAAAAGCATTTTATACAGGCACTGCTCAGGGCTTAGTTCAAAGAGGCCATATAAACAAAAAAACCTTCTGCCACAGGAGCATCTGTTATTAAAGATAAAATATGAGATTTGCAGAGAACACTAATAATATGCTACGTGCTTTTTACAAAAACATAGACAAAGACATTTCTGGCTGCAGGTTCCTCAGAAACATGTTAACCATAACTTAAGTGTTGGGGTTTTTTGTCTGAACCACGCTAGAACTCCAAGTCATCTTCCCCCCATCCAATTTAACCTCCACTAAAAGTTCTCTCCTTCTAAACGTGCAGATTAAAATTCAGTGTAACAAATACAGGCCACTGAGAAGAAATCCACAAGTGACAGAATAGCCTGGAGAGCCAGCTGCCTCTTGAAAATCCCAGAATTTAGAAGAACTCTCTCAAGCTGCAGAATTTCTCATTGATGTCAGTTTTTCTGTCCCTCCAAAGATTACAGATTTTCAGGGTGAAATACAAAGCAGGTATTCTCCTGCTTGTCAAGACACCTTCCAGACAACATAGTTGTCTCTGTGCCGAAGCACTAGCATCTTGAAAAAGAAGGATGACTCGAATCTGCAGATACCATTAACCAGTATCCAGCAAACAAGAAATGTGAAGCAAACATAGACCTATTCCACAATCCTGAACAACGTATTTTTTTTCTGGAGTATTCTCCTTTCAATTCTTTGAATTTGTTGCTACCATAATCTATTCTTTAAGAACACATTTCAATATTTGCAATTGTGCAGACATGCACAGTTTAGTAGTAAAAAAAACCCAAACGTTAGATTGATTGTCTGGAGGTGTAACCTTCTCAGCCACAAAATAGTGGGGAAAAAAATCAGAAGGGAGAATCTCCCAAATTTTTGCCAGAGAACATTAAATCTGTTCCAATATCTGATCCTTAAGCAGTGAAAACAAGCCATATTTCAGTCACTACTACTGTTTAGCCATTAGTTTCCCCTCAAAGAGAAAAATGTAAAAACATTACTTTGTGCCAAACATAATGATCCCACTTTGTGACTGAAACTTTAAGGCCAAAGAAAGCATCATTTGATACCGATAATGAGGGATGACTGGCTTTGGCCATCTTAAATACATACACCCAGAGCCAAGTACTTTAGCATCTAATAATCCTATATGAGTCCTCTTAATTTAATATGCCTTCATGTGATTTAAATCAGTTTCTCAGAGAAATAATCTCTCTTTGCTTGCTTCCCCTTCCCCTCCTCCCCACCCCCACTCCCCCGCCCCCCTCCAGCTGTGTTTTCACATGATTCCATCTTTATGGAGGAAGATGACTGAATAAACTTAACATACCTATTGCTGTGCATTGCAGGACACCAAGCATCCCTTTGTTACAATATTACTACATGTGTCTTGCCCAGATCTTTTTTACCTTAAAGTACCTCATGAACAGTTAATCCAATAAAACGGTAGTGCAACACTGAAAGATTAAATTGTTTCCAGAAATCTCAACTATTTCATTGCCAATATATTTCTGCTTTAGTTCATCAGAAGTACTGAGTAGCATGCCAGAAACAGCTGCGAATTTGACAGGAAGGAGATGCTCCAGGAAAACTCTTTCAAATCCCAAAAAGGAGGGAGTAAGCAGTTTCATTTGCAATTACTTCCCTCTACTTCTAAAACTAATCTTTTCCTGTTTTTCAGAGAATTTTTCATAATGCCTTTCCTCCTCTAGAAGTTGTCAATGGCTTAGTCGATTTCCAATTTCAACACCCTTAACAGCCATTGACTTTTTTGAAAAACTAAAACTTATTTAAACCCCTGGCTATGATTTCTCAAACTAGTAAAACTGTGGTCAGCAGTCCACACCACAAAAAATAGTTTTTCTGCTTCCTTACCCTCTAACCATTTGGCGATCACAAGTCTGCAGACCGTGCTACCTTCCTTTGCCTCTGCGTTCTCAGAGAAATGTTGGGTCAGGAAGTCAAAAAATATAAGAATTTTCTTTTTTTATCATCAGTCATTGTGTACCTCTGGGATTTAAGGGACATTAGCTACAAGACATACTTTCCCTACAGAGAAAGGGAGAAGGCAAACGTCAGAAATAGATGAAGTGATAGAATAAAAGCCAGTAAAGTGCTTTGATGACAAAGGTTATGCAAGCGTGAAGGAACACACTTACACTTCTCATCAGTAGGGAGGAAGGGACTTTGAAGCACAATTTAATGGCCAAACAGAAGTCATGAACTGACCGAAAGTTTCAGTTTGGGTACCAAGTACAACAGTGACAGAATACACAATGCTACCATATATCACACCCTGGACAATTCTGACGTGCATTAAAAAGAAGCTGATAAAGCAGCAGATCTTTTAAAACACACAATTTTCATGCCCCAACCTCAGACATGCAGCTATTCAATGCCGACTGAATACCCTAGAACATTTTTCTCCAGAGAAGGTAGGCTCTGCTGTGCATTTTACAGATTCATGAGCAAGAACAAATCCAGCACTGAAAACCAGACAATACATGCCAGATTAGAAGAATCAGAAAAAACCCAAAGGAATACTGTAACTATATCAAAAATTGATATTAGGATATTTTTAAAACACACAAAATTAAGAAGGCATTATTTATCTGCTGTATCTCTCTAAAGACAAATTTAAAAAATGGAGAGCATGCTGAATACCCTAAAATAAATTAAAGTTAGGTACCTTCCTCTGCACATTTTAAAAATTATTCACTAGGAAAACCCTGTTTCTTGTAGAACCAAAAATATTCAGGTCTGTTTTCTTTAGGACATGACACTAGGCCACTGCTCGCCATCTCACACTTTTCTTCTGGGACAGCGTATTTTCTACACCTGTATCATACACATTTAGCAGCACATATGAGACTCATACGACAGCTCCCCCAGCTCATGTGCTGCAGGAGCCCTTTTCCTGATCCAGAGCCCCATGTGCGAGATGCAGGCAGAAGAAAATCCAAAGAAAGCCTGTACTCCCCAGACACATGTTTACCCCCTCTCTGTTGCATCCATGTACAGTCCTGTCTGCCTGAGACCATATGGACCAGAGAAGCCTCCAGAATAAACCCTAAAGCTGTCAGCAAGACTTGTTCCATTGGTCTGTGCCATCCCTTAAGCAGGGATGTTGTCAGAAACTGCTAATGAAATCTTTTCCCCCATTTAATGAACATGGTAAACAGTAGATGGAAAATATCACATGGAAGCCACTAAATCAAACACATAATTTGCTTACTTAGCAACAGCATGGCAGTGAAAAGTTTTGAATACATATACATGCATATAAATATAAATAATGGGAGAAAAAGGACCTTTAAATCATCCATAAAGTTCAATATCTGCTCCTGTTTTCCCGAGCCTGATTTATATACTTAATATTTAAATTTCAAGCAACTCACCTTCCACAAAAAGGAAACAGATCATGTTAAAAAAATTTAAGAAGAAAACAAAACCACACACCCCCTAACACACATACACCACCACCACCACCCCCCAAAAAAAACCAAAAAAAAGCAACCAAAAAAACCAAACTCCAGACTCCCCAACGAAGCAACCTCAAAACCAAACCAGGATGTTAAAGCAATTTTGGTCTCCCATATTTTTTGTTTCCTTTAACTTCATGGTTACGGTAGATTTTTCTGCCATAGACAGGTCACGTTTCTAGAAATTATGGGTTCCCTGGATAAAAATCACTTTTATTCTTAAACAAAATTACATAAAAATCAAATGCAGATTATATCAACTTCTCTCCCAAACTATCCCATGAAATAATTCTGATAGATTTTTATAAATTTTTAAGTAATGTTTACTTCTGAAATGTAGCAATGGCTTACGACGTTTCTTTGATCTGTACGGAATTTTATCTATTTTCATTGTACTATAGAATGCACCTGGTTCATATATTGACATCTTTTGATGTACTGAAGTCTTCATATAATTTTTGTTATGATTCATACTTTTAAAAAAAGATAAACAAACATATGGAGAATATTTATATACCGTGTGCAGCAGATCACAGGTAAATTCAGTCAGTTGTTCATGAATAATAGAGAACAGAATTCTGATTGAAAACAACTTTTCATGTGACTGCATGCATCTAAAACTAACCTACCTTACTGCAATAACCTGTGTTCTCAGCGAGATACCATCCGTACGTAAATTCTCATATAGGTGTACTCATTCCTTAACACAGGTGACTTGAAATTTTTGTGTGCATACAAGACACACTTTTCTCCCTTCTTTCTACTCAGCACAGGAAAAGTAAAAGGGACCATATCCGCTGGCATTTCCATTTCTCCTGTGAAATAGGCAGGCGAAAAAAGTGTCAGCTATAGGTTTCAGAGAATAGGAGTGACAGGTAAGCAGGACTTCTTTGTTCCAGCTAGAGTCCGGTTCTACACTCCCACTATGCGACATAAGCGGTTGCTCTTCTCAGTGAAAATACAGCCCCATTCCTGCAGAGGAGATAAACCTTGCCCAAAGTTCAACAGCACTTTAAAGGAGACCGCTCCTTCACAGGTCACTGGACCCAAGACACAAAAGCATCCAGGTGAGCTGCCCATCTCACAAAGGAAGTGTCTGTTGCAAAGAGTTTCGTTGGCAGAGACAATTAAAAAGATCCCTGCCAATGCCTGCTCAGTTGAGTCACTAGGGAAATGAACCCTTGACAAGCACAATCATCTCCGAAAAAAACCAGAACTCTTGCATTGGGTTTATCTGAAGCTTGAAGGAATGATGATAATGGCAGTTCTCAAACAAGTGGCCATCACCAGAGCTGTAACAAATACCTGAAATGTGGGTGAGAAAATGGGCTAGGAATCTCAGAAGTAGCACAAGGACAGAACGCAGCCCTCTGAGAAAGCCTGTAAGATTCAGAGAGAAAAGGAAACGGTGTCAGCAGAGTCATGCAGCAGCAAAACTCCTGAGGCTGGGCAGAACTGAAATGGTGGCAGGCGTGTTCCCTTTTCATGGCAGACATCAGGGTAATGGAAGAAAAGAGCAGGCACATGCGTCCGCTGGGGGAATGCACAGGCTTTGAAAGAGGAGAGTTTATGACAGAGTGGTTAAAAGCTAACACAGAACTATTAATAGATTATGTTAGCATATGCTACATAAAATATAACATAAAATTCTATGCATCATATCTATAATATTTACATGTGCTAAAAAATTTAAAATACTGAAATCTTGAATTATGTGCCATACTAAATTTTAATGCAGCTTAATAACAGAGCTGATAGCAAAGACTTTTTCATACCTTTGTGTAGTATCTTTTAAAGTAAACAAAAAAAAGAACATGGTAAAGTTTTGCTGGTTTTATCATCACTTTTATGACCTGATCTTATTTTCAATTACGTTACCAAAATCTGCTGCTTCTCCTCCTCCTGCCCCTTTCTTGGTTAAATAATTAGTTACCATGGAAACAAATAGATTTCTGGTATGGACACCAATTGGTGACATCGGCATTAGTGTGAAATGCCTTCTCTTTCTGAAGATACATGGACAGCAGTGACCATGAAATACACTTCGTGTTATAAACAGCTTTGCACTGTTTGTGATGACAAACAATATTAACTTTGGATAACATTGCAAAGCTGTGCAAATAATAAAATAAGAAAAATATTATTTTTCTTATTTTAATGGAAATGGGCTTAGATTATATCGAGCAAGTATTTAATCTTCCTCAATTTACAGTTATTTTAACAAACTAATCACTTTTGAAAAGTGAATCACAATCAAATCTACAAAGGAGGAATCGAGTATCTCTTGGACCTCCAATGACAAGACAATACATGGCTTTTCCACCTACTTCACAAAACCTGGCTGGCTGGTGAGAAGTTGTCATCTATAATGCCACCTCCGGAGACGTCGTTTTAAGTGAGTAATCAGAGCTCCTTCATCAACTCCTCTCACTTGAAGATATAAACGGCCCTCAGAAATACGGGGTGCAGAAGCAGTCATGTCAACATCTACTCTGCCAGGTATTCCTATGCAAATAAATGCACACTGCGAGATGTACGAGAGCTAGTCCCATGAGTAAGAATGTGCAAGCTACCCCTTAATTAGAACATAGCTTCCTGTCATTTAAAAACTATTTCATATGCAGATACAGTAAGAGATATCTAAATGTAAAGGAATGTCAAAGTATGAAACTATGACTGAAAACTGACTTGGCTTTAAGCTTGTAAACATTACCCTGAATTTTCAGAATCATAACTGCATAAATACAGTACTCTTTTTTGTCAAGGGAAGGAAAAAAGAGATAATGAATGGGAAGGTATGAAAGAAAGAAGAACCACCACCATGTTTTGGATTAATTTTGCATAAGATCTTTTTAAAATATTTAAAGCCTCACAATTTTGTGTAGTTTTCTCAGGCTTACCAATTCTATCTTCTAAATATGCTGGTTTACATTACCTTGAATTATCAATTCATTTAGAGTATGTTTCCTGTAACCTGTGTAAGTGTGTAAACCGGGAAAAGTAAAGTAGAGAGAAAAAAGAATTCAATGAGAAATTTTAAAAAAAGCAAACCACGAGTCCCACTGTTTCCTCAACATATTTCTTCAGAAACTAAGAAAGAAAATTTTTCTAAAGGAACTAAAGAGAGAGGAAACACTGTATACAAACCACAGCAATACAAGAACAAGATAAATGTGTGCATGGATTGGAGATCCCAAATAATTTTTTTTTTAAATAATGCTTTTAAAGAACTTAGTCACTCAAAAACACACACTTGTGTTAGCTTAAGATGTATGGATGAACTAAATATAATTATTTTCAGACATTTTTGTTTATGGCTACAGTAAGTTTCCCATCAATATGTTCCTTTAAGTTCTATGTTTGTTCTATGGCATCATTTATATCCCAACATATTAGACACCCTCTGTTGTTGATACCCATAATCTCATTAATGAAGAGCATCATGGATGACACACACTTTAGTAAGCCCCTTTTCTTCCCCTAACTATTGCCAATAATTAAAAATCTGCTTTCCCTTCCTCTCTAGGCATGAGGCACACATTAAACAGTTCATCCAAATACTCACACCTATCTATACCATGCTTCACTGAACCTTGTTACAAGAGCCCCCAGCCTTCCATGAAAGAGTAGGGCAACACTCACCCACCTAGTTATCTCTGATATTTCCCTTCTGGAAGAGAGACAGTATCATAAACTGGGAAATGAACAATTAAGACAGCTCAAGCACCCCTGCCACCACATTAGAAAGAAGATACCTGGGAGCTGCAAAAGGCAAAGGGCGAAGAACATGCCCGCCTGCCAGCACAACAACAACAGACAGGCAAAGAGAAACATTAATACACAGGAGATCAACAGCTGGACTTCACCTTCACCAGCAGGAAGAAACCCGCTAATGCAGACTGTCACACAAGAGTAGGGAAACGAGAATTATTTCCTTTACGTGGTTTGAATAATCATCCAAAATGTGTGGCCTTAAGCAAATTAAAAGAAAATAGAAAATAAAAGTAACTATTTTGCTAAAATACTGGACACAGTAAAACCTTTGACTATATACCCAGACAAGTCTGTAATGAAACTTCCAACTAGAGACTGATTTTTGCAGCACTGTACATTACTGAAAGAGTTAGAACTCATATAATCAATCAACAGTTAAGAAAGAAGATTAAATGTGTAAGCTAGTACATATTAGCAATGACAGGACTACGCACCTGGTATATGGTTACAAAAATGCAAGTGCTTAAATAACAGCAGCTCAGTAAGTTTTTATTCTTTAACACAAAGTTACCAGTGTTCAGCTGAAGCCCATTTTATTTTTGCATATGATCCTCGCCCTGAAATGTGACCGTCACATTTCAGCAGGGTGATTATTTCGGCTGCTCTCTCAATCATTTGGTTACATTCACAGTGTAACCGCATTCAAATTGCGACCAGGGTGAACTTGTTAATGGGATAATAATATCACAAGTGACTACCTATCCATGCCCTGATGTCTATCTCAGACCTGCAACCTAACAAAGGTTTTTAGAGATACTACAAAAATATCTTTAACTATTCAAACTGCCTCTGGATGTTGTTAGAAGGGCACTTTAGATTTTTGTGCCTGCTTTTCTAAGAAAAGACAGCTGACACAATCACACTGTGAAGTGCAAATTGGCAGTTTAAGCACCCCCACACTGTTGGATGTCATACTTGATAACTTTTGAGCTGATTGACCAATTCAATTATAACCAATATGACAAAAGCACAGCAGCTTCACAGACCATTAAATTCCTGACTGGGGGCGGGGGGGGGGGGGGGGGGGGGGGGGAGGGGCAGGAAGGGGAGAAGGGACAGCGAATTAGTAAAGTGAGAGAGGTATAATATCAAAATTAGTGCTCCTTGTCACAGGAAAGGCTTCCATGTCAGCTCAATAGTTCTCTCTCCAACCAATCAACAGTTAATTAACTGGAATTAATTGTGGTGTTTGTTACCTATTATTCAGCTAGAACATAGTAAGAATTTGAGAAGGCTGTGGAAGAAGGGGCAAATGGAGGTGGGAGGAGATGCATGAGCCTGTTAACACTTCAGGAGAGCTCAGAAAATAAGGAATATGGTGCTGAAGTATAAGAGACTAACATAAAAACTGCAGGAAGCCCAAGTCCATTAGTTCTCCTTAGGCACAAATCAATTTTGTAATCATCTGGCCACCAAGCAGTCTAAGATATTTGACAGCTAGTTTCTACTCATAGAGAAAATCCTCTGTGGAACCACATTAAAAGCAGTATTTTCAAAACTAACTCACAGGATAAAAATATGCTGATAAAGGATACAGACATATCCCATCGTTATCTGTCACATGCCTATCTTGTTGTTTCAGAATTCCACTACCTGTCACTTACTGTGCTCTGCTAATCTTCAGCCTCATAGAGTGACCAAGTTCAATGGGCAGCAAAATAATTTTTCCCCTCAAGAATTAACGTAACAAAGAGAGGATATGTGCAAGGATATGAAATACACAAATCTGTACAAAGAGACAGAGTGTATGCAGTAAAAAGGACAAAAGGCAGGAGCACAATCATCAGGCTCAGCAGTTGGAGTAGATCCTGGTATTTCAGGGGCTGAAAAGCCACGTCACCTACAAGACTGAATGCCTGATCATTACCCCCCCCCCCCCCCTTTCTTGGTTGTCAATCAATTTGTATTTGGGAAGACACAGCAAGAATGCTCATGCTAATAGATTAGCATCTCATTGATCAAAGGCTGAGATTTTGGAAGAGTGATTCATTCCAAAAGAGCCAGACTCTGCCTCGGTCCATTGGGGATGCTGTTCACAGGACCCCGGGGATGAGCAGAATGATACCAGGGTTTTGTAGGGAATAGTCTCTGGAAGATGGAGTCCTAAGAAAACACTGGTATTGTAAGTGATGATAGGGTGATCAAATAATATAGAAGCTGAGGAAGGTGGAACAATACTGAACATAGGTTGCGGTTTAGCCCCAGCCAGCAACTAAGCATCACAGAGCTGCTTGCTCGCTCTCTCATGGCAGGGCTGGGGAGAGAATCAGGAGGGTAAAAGTGAGAAAACTTGTGCGTTCAGATAAAGACAGTTTAATAGGTAAAGCAAAACAGTAATACTAATATAGTAATAGTAATAATAACAATAATAATTTAATGAAAGGAAAAACAAAAGCTGCGCACGCAGGCAAAATAAACCAAGGATTTCATTCCCTCCTTCCCATGGGCAGGTGGGTGTTCAACCACCTCCAGGAAAACAGGGCTCCATCATGCATAATGGTTACTTGGGAAGACAAACGCCATCACTCTGAATGTGTCCCCCCTTCCTCCTTCTTCCCCCACCTTTATATGCTAAGCATGATGCCATATGGTGTGGAATATCCCTTGGGTATGTCTTGGCTGTGACCCCTCCCCTCCTGACTTCTTGTGCCCCTGGCAGAGCATGGGAAGCTGAAAGTCTTTGAGTAGTGTAGGCACTACCTGGGGACACTGAGCCGCTACTTCACAACAACTAAAACGTCAACGTGCCATCAGCACTATTCTCATACCAAATCAAAAGCACAGCACTATACCAGCTACGGTGAAGAACATTAACTCTATCCCAGCCAAAACCAGCACAACATGATAATGCTGATGTTGCTGAGGATGAGAGACGCTGGCCAATGACTAGGCAGACAGCTCTTGCTTACCCTCAAGATCTCACTGCTCACCAGCAGGCATGCTGCCGCGCTGTATGAAGGATACAAGACAACCCTTCCAATACTACTTTCACCCAGAAAACCAAAACCAAAACCAAACCACAAACCAAACAAAACCACCACCACCAAACAAAAAACAAAGCAAAAAACAAAACAAAAACAAACCAGAAGATGGAAAGGTGTGAACAGACCTCCCAGCATGTGCTTTGGCCTCTGTACTGATCTACTTCTAAGTATCTCTGGAATTGGGAGCTTCTTTATATGCTTCCCTTGCCACTTGCTCTCTAAAAATTCTCATATATTCCACAACTTGTGTTTATTATTATAAGCATTATATGCAATGATTACTTCATTTCCATGTTAGATTAAGCTTATGCACAAGGAGCTCAGTGGGGCAAATTTCCTTGGGATGAATTTAAGTTCAGTTCTACCAAGACTGCTCAGTACTTGTGTGTGAAATATTTATACATGGATGAGGTATGTATTCTGACACAAAGACAACCAGACACAGGCAAATATCTATGATCTGCCATCTTAAGTGGAGAAATAATAATTCCATTTCCTTTTGGACTATAGTCTTTGACAGCTCAAGCCTAGAATCCACAACACTGACACTAAGCCAAACTGTCACTCTGACATTTCTGTGTCTGAGAAACCCTGAATCTCACAGGTAAACTGTGAAAGCTGAGAAGCAGGGACTGAAAGTGTGAAGCTCATAACTGCGACAGTAGACAAACTCTAAAGAGTCACTTTGTGTGACCTCTGCTTTCTTATAACTGGGGGCAGCATGATGCTGGGATAAATAGGAAGGAATAAAAATCCACAGAACTTTTTGCAGACAAAAGAAACATATGTTCTAAGTAGTAAAAAAAAAAAAACTTACTCATATGTGGTAGACTAGGTGAGCCAGACATTAAAGTGAATTATACCCTTTAAAAACTAGATAAAGAATGCAAGAAATACATTTATGTTGTCATTTTTATACACTGTTGAGCAGACAAGAAGGAACATATTACAAGCCTGAATTTTCTCAGCTGGTTTTTCTTTTGTGCATGTAGAGAAGAAGAATGTATAGGGGCTTTCTTAGGGTCAAAAGAAAAACCCAGACCTACTGACTTCTATGATTACAATTTATTGATTTAAGTGAGGTGTTTATATTCTGGCAGCACATTTAATGATGTTAACATTTACATAGTCAGATATATCTCATTAAGATGACATTCACACTCTCAATATTCCTCGTTTCTCAAAAAGAAAGAAAAAAAGCCCTTCCAGTTTAGTGTACACACCAGGAAAATTTTAGCACTTCAAAGCAGCTAAAAAACATGGCTCAATAACACCACAAGCCTAGAAGACAAATCACATGCCCTCTCGGTGCCCAAGTAGAGCTGCAGTTCCTCAGACAAAACAGAAGCACATCTTATCTGTAGTGACTCTTTATCACCTCATTTATACAAAACCTTCCGGACACAAAATAGCTTCCACTAAAAAGGAGAAGGGCTCAAGATATTTACTAGAAGCATTAAGGACCAGCGCTTCAGGAAATATATTTTGTCAAGGCAATTAATCCACTAAGAAAACAAGTAAAATTTTGGGAAAACACAGAAAATCAATTCCTGAATTAAATGTTTATTTTAAGCTATTTGTAAGCATAAATTTTTGCATTAATAAAAAACTGGCGAATATGCCCAAAGACATAAGTTAATATTTCAGGGGATCGTAGAATCATTAAGGTTGGGAAAGATCTCTAAGATCACCAACTGTCAACCTAACACCCCCGTGCCTCCTAAACCATGTTCCGAAGTGCCACATCTACATGTTTTTGAACACAGTGTATTCATTTCATGAAACACACCAGCATTTTGTACTGGTATAGGACCTTTCCCCTAAGAATATCCAAAAGATGTTCACAAAGGAAGGAAAAGCTTTATTATCCTTTTATTAAATATAGGGAAATCAGGCATAAAACCACAAAACAAAGTTCTGCAACAGGACAGCAAAAGAATTGGGAACAGATTTTTACCCTGAATTTTTTATTTACTATTCTTAAAATAGGATGATTTTTGCTAAAATATTTTAATAAAACCCTGAAACAACTATACCTGGTTTAAACAAACAAAGCAGTCTGACAGGAGTATATAACTTCCTAAACCCATATATTCTAGATTTGTATTCATAATACATTTTACTTCAAAACGACAAAAGGCAACAAGCAGAAATTAAGACAAACGAAATTCTATCTGAACACAACACTTTTTTTTTCCTCCTTATGTAAGAGTGGTCAAACACTGGAACAGATTTCCCAGAGAGATATTCAACACCCAACTGGTCAGTCATAAGCAACATACTCTATGCGACGCTGCCTGAGCAGGGGGGTTGGACTTGATCTTAAGAGGTCTCCTCCAACCTTAGTGACCCTATGAAACTTGGGATGAAGCAGGTATCAGTCATCCATTTACCATCTCTGATATTTTTGGGCCTTAACCAATATATGGTATATACAATATGATTAATATAACATCATGATTAAAAACTGAATGCAGTTTCATCAAAATTCCCAAGTGCCACATGTTTCCAAAGTTGAATTAACTTTAAAAACAAACAAACAAAAAGAAAAAAATCCCCAACAAACCCAAAAATCCACGCCCATCCCAAGCTGCACTCAATTGTTCCTAGTTCTCAATATTCTTCAATAATGTATGCCTCTCAGTCTTCTGAAATCCAGTCTAGGTTTCTGCAGAGAAATTTAGGGCCAATTTTGTAATCATATTTTGCAAAGGGAATACCTTGCATTTGCATAATCTTGTCCAAGTAATCTGCTACCTCCTACTAAAGATTTTGTATGCAGTGTTTGTACCTGAATTGGCTTTCCACAGTACAATCACCCAACCTTGAATTTTAAAACCAGTTTATTCATGTAAGCAGTCTTACAATACACATTTTACAGGGGGGAGCTGTCAGGCATGGAGGAGCTGAGTAACAAGCTAAATCAGCAGTACAAATAGGAGCAGTAGAACTACCTGCTTCAACAGTTTAAATAATTGCATGATGGATGAGGAATAGAAGAGGTATATTTTCCTTAAGAAGCTACGGAAGGTATCAGAATAGACCTAAAACTGAAATTGTCTACTGATCAGCAGAACTAGTCCAATTTCGGGATCCTCATGCTGCTGTTACTCTATCCTTCAGCACAATCTAAAGACCATCTGTAAAGCAGAAGAGAAAATGCATAGAAAAGTTCCAGGCTCATTAAATTCTTGACGAGAATGGACAGGAATACCTGCAGGTGAGCACTACTGGAGGAAGAACTTGAACTGGTGACCTCACATGAGCAGACATACACTTTACCAATTCCCAGAATTTACAATGTGACCCAACCTGCTATTTCAGCACCAGCAACCAAGAGCCTTAACTTGCAGACAAATACATGTATCTTAATACTCACAAGATATCTCAGACAGTTCAACATGTCTATGCTCAAACATATAAACCAAAAATATGTAGCTATGCTTGCAAGGTCAGTATCTAAGTGACTAAACTCAGTATTTAATTTAAATTAACTTCAAGGAGTGAAGGTCACAACAAAGGTCAGCAAAAGTTTGTTAATGTTTTCCAGAGCTGAGCATTGTGTGAAGACACTCTGCTAGGCTGCCAAGCTGTAGAGCCAATTTGGATTATTAGGTGTTGATAAAGAGTAACGTTCTGTGTTCAGGAAGCATATGACAGGAACTGCCATGCACCTTGTCACACTGCAGAGACTACAACTGCTGATAATGCTGAAAAAAATTATACTGAAACTGTTCCCAGACACACACACAGAAAATCCACAGTAATGTCTTCAAATCAACAGGTTTTTGAAAAAAGATTATGCATTAATGGCCTCAAAATTTTAAGATTTGTGTATTTTAGTCACTGAAGAAAAAAGTGAAATAAAAGCTGCTCACATGCTATGCCCTTCTTCCACTTTGCTTGGAAATACTATGCCAATTTCTTTTCTAGCTCTCATGGAAACAAACTCTATCTTGAAATTACATTTGGCACTAGACAGAAATGCACACATTGAACAGAATAGACATGATTTTACAAGTAATACTTGCAACTATTTCAGTTTAGAGCTGGCTATACACAAATGACTAGTCCAGTACTGTGAGACATGACATCATACAGAAAACACAGGCGCAAATATCTCAGGAAGTATACAGTTTGTATTTCAGCCTCTTATTTTCATTATAGATCAACATAATTGAGAATTTTCTGTATTAACACACAAAAATCTGATTCCAAGTAATTTTTAAGCCAAGTGAGGTAACCGGAGTAAAGCAGGATAGTTCTGAATTTCAATTCACCTAACATCTCATAAGGATTTAATTTACCATGGGCTGCTCATATAAAACTTCAGTAGGATTATCCTGAGAGCACAAACATGTTACTCAAACCTATAAGCTGTGATCCACCTTTACATTGTGGAGCCTGGACACACACACACACACACACACATATATATAACTGGATGCTCAAGAAAAGCTAGGGCCATATGACCAGTGACTTACTCTTCCCCATTTACCTAAAATTCCAGATGGAAGACAGAGTCAAGGAAAACATAAGTCTTCTACGGGCAAGTAACAGTAACTACGTCATGCACCTTTGCCAAGACCAGCTGAAATCTAGGTAGTCCATTTATCTGGACCACAAAGCATTTAGCTGATTAGGGGACCATCTAACATGCTTCTGTGTGACCTATTTTATAAGTTTCCTCAGTTCTGAGAAAGCTTCTAAACCGAGAAGTAATCTTAATACTGCCTTTCAAGCTCTTATTAGCGTGCCAGATTTATTCCCACACAAAATCTTTCTTTATTTTCAATATATGGTTTAGTATATGTTGCTATGAAAAGATTTTTTCTTTTACAACAGACTATGCAACTTCAATCAGCTCATATTAAAACACAATTGTTGTAAGTACAAAATGAATTAATACGGTAAACTTCTGTGTACTACATTAAGTTAAAGAATATTTGGCAGATGTGTATTTATAGCAGAATTACACAGACATAAATTCGTTGCACAGTAAAACATCTACGCATTCAGTACACTGCAATTCTATTCCATTTATGTAATGATTTGTAGTTTCTAAAAGTTGTTAGGCATTCTAAAAGCCAAAGTATGAATGGGATTACAATCTGTCCTGAAATTTACTGCATTCAGTAAAGTAGAAGAGCACTCAGGCTTTGAAATCATGTACTGCAAAGGCTGTTTATTCCGCACATAAAGTCTTTCAGGATATTGTATGGACGAAGATATAAGGGCTGCAGTGGAACAGACTGCTAAACAGCTCAAATATTAATTTATTAGCTTCCAAAGTTGTGTTCAGAGAGCGTACAGAATGAAATGAAATAAATGAAGGATTGGTTAAAAAAAAAGAGTACAAGAATCTGGCATAACTAGTTGGTTGTTCTGCAGTTTGGAGTTGGAGTATTCTAAGGCTGTGAGTTATGTGAATGGAAGATGAATGTGAACAAATGGATTTATAAAATAGATTTTTTAATACATATTATTAAGGCTATTTCATTTCTCTATGCTTACATATGTGAAAGAGGGTAAAAGCAAGTAGAAGAGCTTTGAGGAGAAGATATTGGAACAAGTAAGGGAACAGGAAAAGCAGCTTTGTAAAAGATTTTTTCCCCTCTGTTAACCTGCTTAAATACCATGCCTTTCCTCCCCTCCCCAAATTTAATGATGATCAAGAAGCCATATTCTTGCTTCCATCTACTGCTTCCTCCATTTATTCCTTGAATAATGAGCAGAAGAAGAGTACAAAAGCCTTATATTCTGCTGGTGCATCTCTCCCAAAAAAACCAAGAGTATAGGTCCTAAAAAGAAAAAAAAATCAATTTCTAAAACAACTGCGATAAAAGTTCCTCTAAAAGGCAGAAGAGCTAAATTTTGTCTGTTGAGGTGGAAGCAGGCATAAAGCTCTGTGTTTATGACTTTTAACATTGTTCTAACACCTGAACAGCTGGGGGGCTTTTGTTGCTGGGTTTTGTTTTGGTTTTGTGCATGTTACATAGAGGGCTTGGATATTAACTGCAAGGTAACACTACAAAATTAGAACCTTAACATCCTTTTAATTATATAAACATTTGAAGTGTAGTTTCTTCTGAAAACTCCTATAGCAAATGACATTACATATGGTATCATTCCTATGTAGGTGTTCTGTATATGAAGCTGGAAGGTGAGAGAAAAGGAGGAGGTGTGTCCTGTCTCAGCTTAACTCCAATTGCAAAGAAAACTGATCACGTTACTTTTTGGAGAACAGATCTCATTTTTCAGAGACTAAAAAGCAAAACCAGAGAGGAAAGGGACTCGACCAAAGGAACAGTACTCTAGATCTAGAATGAGTTAACCTGAAACTCAAGTCCTGTGTTTTAGCCACAAGAACATTCTTCTCTCTGAAAATTAATGATGATTAGTTCTAAATGAACCATAGTCTTCATTGGGTGATTTTCCATACCCTGCAGCTATGAACACTAACAAGACAGCCAATTGATATTAAGAACGTGGCTGGCTTCTGTAATATGGACATCTGCGTGTCAGAAACTGAACTAACAGGCCAAATCATATTATGTATTTCACAGAGAAAACCAAAAGAAATCTTTGTGCAGACAAATGTCTGGTTGGAATCCATGATCTGACCCGTAAACACCTTCAGACCTCCCAGAATCTATATAACATTTTCATGCCTTGCAATAGCAATACCGTAATCCTTTAATAAAAAGCTTCCTCACAACATGAAACATATATTGGAGATGTACTTCCACTTTAATGAAATGAGTCCATAATATATCTACCACGTAACTGAACCAAGAAGCCTGCATGTTCAGAGGCAGAAGCTGCATAACTAAGACCCTTTGTAAACCCCTACCTCTGATGGTGGTATTTTTTAAAAAAATAGATCATATCTCTAACAGTAATTCCTATGCAGCTGATACCTTCTGGGACAAAGGAAGATTGTACAGCATCTGTTCCTTCTGTGCATACACTAAAGAGAACACAGGAACTGAAGACTAGAAACTTTCAAATTGCCAGAATGAAGGGTAGCTGAGAGTAGGCACTGTGACTACCTCCAGAACAGAGGCGCAAATGTCTTCCGTTATGGCCACTGAGATTCTGTGCTAGACATGTCAAGTACAGGGATTTTTTTGCAAGTACGCTATATTACAAATTACAAGATTCACGATATCAAGGCACTGATGATTTTTTGTTCCTTGCAGGAAATTGGGCCAAGTTACTGTATCAAGAAAATCTGTTGGGTCACAGAATGTTTCTATATGGCAAAGCACCAGAGGTAAAAAGACAGGAAATCTTTTTCCTGCTAGAGAAAGATTTTCTTTTTTTTTTTTTTTTTCTCCTTTTTTTTTTTTAAGCAACAGAAGGCCAACTCCCAATACTAAAAAAAAAAGCCAACTTCAGGCAGAAGATGGCAAGAGAAGTGCCAACAAAAGCCAGTCTGAAGGGAGAGGCTTCTTGTCTCTTACTAATATGCAGCTACACTCCAGACAAAAGCAACACAAATGCTCAGAGCAGTAATATGCACAGAAATATGTCTGAAAATAATAATTATTTGCCAGCATACTGTTCCTTTTTAGAAATACAGAGAAAGCATGAAAATATCTGTCTGGATACAATATGGGAAGTTTTCAACATGAAAAGCCAGTCTGTACCAAACACATGCCATGTGCAAAGATAACAACTGACTGATTCCTGTGATATTCTGTATGAATTATGAGCACAGTCAGTTACACACCTTCCAGAACAAGCAAGCATTAATGAATTGCACTAGGAATATTGCACCATAATTGACAAATCACATCTCTTCATCAAGTGTTTAGGAACTGCCATAAAAATAAAAGTCTATGATTTATCTATTTCAAAATTATATCAAGTTATAATCATGGTATATTAGGGGCAAAGAAATTTAATAAGGATCCAAAAGTTCAAGATTTTCAAATGACTGGATCAAGAAATCCAAATAACAACATATTTTGCTAACAAGCTTTCTGGATGATCTGCAGAGAAAAACTGTGAAAAAAACCTGCACGCTCAGTTGTCTAGATCATTCTAAAATACGTCAACTTTCACCGTAACAACAAAAAAGAAATCCAGTGAATATAGTTCCCTTAGCAACGAGTAAAATATTATCTACGTCAGTCATGTTAACATTAGTTACAGGACCCTATAACTAAGAGATACTAATTCACAAAGAGCACACACATTCTTCATTGCACAAGTTGTTAGCTTTGAAAATTCAGTGATTCTTTTAAGTCCTAACGTTCCCATTTAGTTTACTTGCAAAAACCATACTCTGCCATTTTGTGCCAATCAATTTCCTTTCTGTTTCTCAGTTCTTTTTCACAACGACTATTAACTCAAAGGCGTGTTTGACATGAATGAATCTCTCTTTTCCATTCTGAACATGCTCTGCATACAGGTGTGTTGCCCTCATTCCACTGAAAGCACAGCTAATTTCAGGTGGGCATTTGTTTGTTTCTTTACAAACTTATCTTAGTAACATGAAAATCCTTCTCACTCCAAGACATGGTCCCCAGGGATTTGTGGTACTATCTCTGCTGTGCATTTGCAAATGCAGGCATCCAGCTCAGAGGGTGATATATTTCACCAGTATCCTGTTGACATTAGACACGTTAAGAAGCAGTAATGACTTACCACCGTTTATAACTGAGACCATCCAGAAGAGACTTACGTTTCCCATTTGTGGGTTTAGACATCTATTGCACAATTGCCTCAATATTGAAAATAATTAATTTAATTCCCTACACAAGTTATTTATGGTAGTGAAGAAAGTAGACTTCTCAGTTTCAACAAACATGAAAGAAAAATGTATGAAACTCATTACTTAGGATGAAGTACCACTAATACATTACATATTGTTAAGCAATGTTAACAACAGTTTACAGCTGTACATTTAAAGCATGAAATGTTGGAAAGTTTTTAATTCAGAGAAAAAACATCCACTGATATTTCACTTAAAAGAAACAAGTAATTCCCTCCCCCCAACAACCAGAATGTTAGATCAAGTAATGTTTCTATCACTTCAGATGCCCCTTTCTTAAGGTACAGAGCCAAGATTCACAGCACAGATATTTCTGCTTGACTTCTGATAATTTCAGAAACAGACATGTAGGAAAACATGCAAAGGAAGAAATGAAGAAATCTTTTTCTGATTTCCAAAATTAAAAGAGGCACTGACATCTGGAGGAAAGTTATCATATAATCATTAAGGCTGGAAAATACCTCTAAGATCATCATGTCCATCCGTCAACCCAACACCCCCAGGGCTCCTTAAGCCATGTCTAAAGTGCCACATCTATATGTATTTTGAACACCTCCAAGGACAGTGACTCCCCCACCTCTCTGGGCAGCCTGTTCCAGTGCCTGATCACCTTCAATAAAGAAATTTTTTCCTAATATCCAATGTAAACTTCCCCTGACACAACTTGAGGCTGTTTCCTCTTGTACTATCATCAGTAGCTTTGGTGAAGAGACCAACACCCACCTCACTACAACGTTCAAGTTCGAGCATTGAAACAAAGTTCTCAGTTTTTCAAACACTTGCCTATAACTTCCTATTATATACATGATGTTTTGGATGAAATGTAAAAGTACAACTTAAGCAACATGAGCCTACAGTAATTATATATATTATCTCAAACTGCAGAGACACCACAAATAAAGATCAGCATGTTGATTCTATTACTTATCAACAGAACATTGCTAACACAAGTTTTATAAACAGTGAACCTCAAAGTGTGGAAAAGCTTCATGTTAATCACCTGTTCTTATTGAACAGATAAAATCAGAATCAAGATGAAACTAAGATCTAAAACTCATACATACAGAACAATTAACCAAAGCTTGAAGTAATATACTGTGAGATTCTCTTATCAAGGGTCATTTCAGATGCATACAAGGTTTTATAAATAGGATGATGAACTGAGGAAACTTTAAAAATAGCATTGTTCTCCAAGCATCTTTTACATGAAAAGCACTGTTTTCTTAGTGATTAAAATTTCATTTATAACCAATACAAAACACTTGTGTGACTGTATCTGCTGCTTAACTTCTTTTCACTATTGCTGATAAAAATTGGTCTTCTTCATGCACTTTAAAAACATGAGTTTGAAGAGAGAGGAGGAGACTAGAAAGTGTTCAACAGCAGATACGTAGGCGTTTGCTGAAACTGGGCCAAGACATATGAGTTTTCTGATCAAAGAGGATAAAACTGAGTTTGGGGGGAAAGAACTGTTGTTAATGAGACTAACAAAAAGCGACACATACTAGGAAGAATCAATAGCCTAGGGAACTAGCATATCAGACCCAGAACAACTGGAGTGAAAATCAGCTCCCCTTTGCTAAGACTTTATTCCAATTGCATATGAAGAATGCTCACTGCTCTCCAAGATCAGCTACAGGAAAACAAGTCTTTTTATTCTCATCAGAAAGCAAATGGAAAACCAATTTTCCTCTGCTTCATGTACCAGCTAGATGTCCATTCCAGCTACAACACACTACACTAAACAAACACAGCTTTTCTGGTAGAAAACTCTAGGTCAATAATGCTCAGTAAGGCTTGTCTCACAGGCAAAGCAAGAACTCATCATAAGATGAGAGGCACCATTAGGACTAACTCATTCACACCTCACTAGAGAAGAGCGCTGGAGATGGTTGGGTCAGATTTCCTCATGCATCCTCTCTTCAAAATGCATTAATTATTTTCTCTTTTAACTCTATTTAAAAGAAAGAGCCAAATTCATCTTTGCATTCACCTTAACTTTTTAAAAATGGGTAAATAACATAGGAATTGAAGTCCCATATATTCAACACCTCTTTAAAATACTTGGCATCTCAAAATAGATGGAGTTTTCTCAGTGGTTTCAACCAGTTATTCCAAAGTCACAGGCAATTAAATGGTTGAACACTTCTTAAAACAAAACAAAAACCCCACAAAAAAAACCCAGAAAACAAGAGAAAATATTGCTAGATGTGTCTGCATCTGATTGTAACTAAATGGTATTATGAAGTAGCATCCAAGTTTTTCTGATTTTATGAGATCTGGTTTACTATTTTTCTAACAGCCCTAGGTTACCTAGGTGCTTTTACACACAGTCTTTTTCTACAGCAGCATTTACTTCTCCAACAAAAATGCTGATTTCACACCTGGCATAGTGCATTTAAAATAATTCAGTAAAAGAAGAACTAGAAGAGAGTCTGTTTAGATCCTGTTCCCATTTGGTTCCCTTTACTGGTGCTTAACACATCCTAACACATCCAGTTATGAGTTTTTTGGTTTTCTGGGCTTCTTTCTTTTCTGTTGGTGTTTTGTTTTGGTTTTGGGTTGTTTTTTTTTTGACACATTTGGTAAACATATCCCTCTCTCATCATCAGATATATCAGGGATATCTCATGACCCCTAAATTCCTACAAATACTAATGCCATAAAACATGTTTCAAGGTGCACTTCAGTACAATTCTTAAGGAGGTGACAGGAAAAGCAAAGACAGATAGAAAAGGTGTGAACCTAAAAGTTTTTTACTGCTAATCCTAAATTAAATATAGTGTTGTGAAATTGCCTGAGGGTCCTCCTCTCTCCTTTAAAAATATAAATTTGAAACAAAAAAAAATACCATTTGAATTTGAAAGGTTATGCAGGGGAAATTCCAATATCCTTTCTCCCTATGCAGAAGAAATGAATAAATAAATAAATTTAAAGATCAAATACTCTTACTTATAAGCTTATTATCTCAGGGTTTTAAGAGAGTTATTTTTAGTTACTTTGGGGGGCAAAAGATCAATTTTTTTTTTTTCTAGATAACCTCTGTACTGTAAAAGCTCAGCATGGATGGATTAGCAGCAGTGCAAATACTTGTCTTAACCAAACAATCCCAATCTTGTGTTTCTACTTAGACTTTTCGTCTATACCAACCTTGTATGTGTAAGGATTCACTTACACTTGCACTACATGGATAAACCTGTAGCTCTTTTAGCTACTGTGTTTAGCCTTGTCCTTCAAATACAAGTTAAAGGGGCAGATTTACAATCCAGAAAACAAGGTGCTTGAATACTAACAGCTTTGGTGAAGCAGACCCAGAAGGCTTGCAATAATTCTGCACATGCTTTTATACAGTTATTGGATATCCTTTCTTGAGAGGAATGCTTGACAAGGGACATAGCATGCGTTTCCACTCCCTTCAGGAATTTGATATAAGATTTGCTAGAAACCACGGCAAAGGCAATATGAGTCTATTTATCAACTGTGCAGTTTTCTTATTTCAAGCAAGCAGCTAGGTGATCCTTTATGTAGTATGACCACTCCATTGCCACTCTCAGGCATCTTTCAATAGACAATAGTCATATTACACATTAATCAAAAGTTATTAGAATATAATAGTAGCGACATAAAGGTACAGAATTCACCTACTATAAGAATAAAAAAAACACCAACCAAAACACAGAAAGCCCACCCTTTACGTGCTTAGTTCCAATCTGGCCTTGATGGAAAGTTAGTTACAAAATCGCTTCGGTCACAAAAAAGACATGATCAAATACCAACTATCTAGGGCTAAGTATCCCAAAGTATCCCAAAGTATCCCAAAGTATCCCAAAGTATCCCAAAGTATCCCAAAGTATCCCAAAGTATCCCAAAGTATCCCAAAGTATCCCAAAGTATCCCAAAGTATCCCAAAGTATATATCAACCTTAAGAATTTATACGCCAAATATTTTTAAAAAACAACCTAACGCTTCACACCTTAAATGACCTCTAAATACCACATCTGTACCAGAAAATGAGTACATGATATATTACAAGTCAGTAAGCGTATGTCTTCCAACTCTGATATATGTCAGATATCAAAATAACAGCAGATCACAGCATAGGCATATAACAATACTTAAACAGATGCACACAATCCTTTCCTGTAGGCTTTCAATATTTTCACATCTCCTGAAGCAAAGACTCATGGATGTGATTCTGTGTAAACCACTACTACGGAAACCACAGCGGAATCACCAAACAAAATTTGGAATGTAGAAACCACAAACAGAAACCAAGCTGCATTCCCAGACTTGTGCGAGAAGCATGTTATTGTCTGCCATGGATCAAGTGGATCAATACTTCTTGAATCTATACAAGCTTGACGCCTGTTGCACTGACCCTTCTCAGACTCATTTACATTATGTTTGTTAGAATTATGAACAACCTGAACCCATCACTTGGTTTGCTTCTTTTGTCTATACCAACATGTAATCAATGTTGGCCACTTACAGGAAAAGAAACACACACGGGACAAGGATTTGCTAGGATTCATCAATCGTCCTCCTTGAAGTCCAGCTGACTTAAATAACTTCGAGGAAAACAGATTGACAAAACAGAACAAAACCCAAAAATACTCACCATGACAGAGCCTTATTTTTAAAAATTAACTTCTTATAACTGTATGCATTATGGTAAACATTAATCTTGTTCTCTGAAAGCTATTTGTAGGAAACATTTTTACGTTCAGGCTGAAATTCTTTATAACCTTAAGCATGCTGCAATTGAAAAAATTAATTAAAGCAAAAAATGGAGTCTCATAAATACTGCATCAGCCTCTGTAGTGATAGCAAAATGGCTGAAAGATTTTGCAAGCTGTATCTGATCCAGTTTGAATTTATTGGCAGAATCTTACAGGCAAGAGACTAAGCCACTTTGGAACATAGAATTAAACGGTTGGGTTTTACTTAATATCCACATAATGCTACTTTGGAAAGAAAACCTTTATTCTATCCCTGCTAGAACAAGAGAAATGCAGATTTTTCTCTACTGGCTGTCAAGTGAAGTCCCTTTTCTTTTTTCTTACATACATGTGCAGTGTGAAATTCAGCAATTTAATTTTCACAGGGTGTCTTTGGCATTAGCCACAGTGTAATGTAACTGGAACTACTGAAGTTCATCTGATTTCACACCTAACCCATGCAGCCTTATAAATTACACATTACTTCAATAAAAAGAAACATAAATTGCCTAAGTTTTTCTGGAAACAAAGCTCATATTCCTTTGATTGTTCCGATCAAGACTAGTTTGCCAATGAACACAACACGTGCATATGTTTTGTAACAAAATGTCCGCACAGAAGCACATGTTTTTAATGTGATTTGATAGATTTTCTAGGTCATTTCTCTTTTTTCTTCAGAAAACACTGTATAATTATGACATTTAAAAATGCACAACTTCTGTCTCAATATCGTGGAAAAGTAACAAAGACTTTCAAAAGCGGAACAAAATTTTCCATCCTTCAACTACATGGATATTTCTGTCCACCTTAATTTCTTCAACCATATGTAAAGAAACAGATTTGGAGGAGACTATACAAGAGTAGTTACTAAACAACTGTGGCTTTTAAAGTTTTCACAATTTCATCTAAAGCACCACTGCATTCTGGATTTTTTCATCCCAGCCTCATCCTCCTACCATCCTGCTGCCACAAATCCTAAGGTATTCCCAAGTGGTTTTGATCACTTTCCAGTCTCCTTCACCTCTAATGGTACATCCATTGCCCCCTATTTTTGTAGTCCTTCTGCTCCATGCCTCATCCAAAAATGCAGATCCCAGCAGTGGTTCAGTCTCTGTGCAAGGTGCTACAGAGTAGACAGCAGAAGGAGCACTTAAGCTGAAAGCTCATCCCAACTAGCAAGCAAATAACTCATCCTTGCCCAGCTGTTTATGGTGCCTGAATACAGGCTCTTACCTTCAAGCGTGTGCTAAACAGAGGAACAGCCCTCATATCATTGCCATTCAGGATGAAATGCTCTGCATTGCCTGGGGTCATAAAAGCAGAGTACTGATTTGAAAAAAAAGCACAGAGGTTATGTCAGAAAGCAGGAATGAGGCAACTGTACATTGCTCATAATTTGTTCATTAAGGACTATTCTACAGCATGTTTCTAGAAACACAAGAGAAGCAGTGTGCTTAATTTTATCACAATAATTTCAGTTGCTGAAGGATCTTCAGAAAGTAGCTCGGGGGAGCGGTGGGGAGCAAAGCCCCAAAACACACACACCAGTCATCACTGGTAGGGGTAAAAGATACAACAACCTAGAGACATCAGAACACATTAATCTCCTAGGACCACATTTCTATCCCAAGAAAAACTCTCTCCAGGGGAACTCTGTTTGGAGAATATTCACTACATATATTTTTAATTACAAGATGACATACTTTTTTATCCTTTAGCCACAATTTATCTTCCTTTTATCACCTGTTTTGAAACAATGTGTTTTCCCACTTTCATCTAGAATCCACACCATTAGATACCCAGCACTGCCATACCATTTTTCTGCAATTCCCCTTTCCCCTTAACAGTCAATAAACACTAGCAAACACACCGAGAGATACAGCATGAAATCCAGTTCAACTATTGCCATTTCAGATGTGAATAGACAGAATTTTCAGGAAGAAAGAATAATACATCAGTAGGTAGGAAAAAACAACACCCCAAAACAAAAAGAAAAAGAAAAAGGCGAGAAGGAGTTGTGCCTATTCTCTCACATCTCCCTTTTAAGATGCACATCTTAGGTTCCTCATTTGTTTCAGCCTTCACTTCTGGCTGCAAGGGAGAGCAGCTTCACTTTATCACCCACTGGTATTTAATACCAGCAAGCTTTCTATTTCACCACCTTCTTGATACCTATTTCCAGCCACTATTTTCACTGGCAGCCTGTTCAGCGACGCAGCGATAGGGACAAGAACACCAACATTAATGTCACAGAACAGATTGTTACATTCCTGCCATATCCTGAAGCATAAAAAAAACTCTCAGCATCCAGGAATTATGGATGCAGGTGGTGGTTAACCAGCAGACACTCCCCCTTTTTATAACAAAAGGTAACAGAAAAATCTTCTTCCCAAAAAGCTGATTCTTTATCTGCATCAATATTTTTTTCTTATAAATCACAGAGAGAGACACTTCACAAGAATAGAAAACAACCTTGTGAATAAACATCCAATGTCACTTTGAGACTTGCAGTTCTGCATTTCATGTAAATAAATTTTAGTTTTTCTCAATTTGGAATCAACTATTTAAACTGATATTGAAGCACATTGATGAATTTAATTAGACAGTCTACTGCCTGAAGTTATTAGGAGCACATACACTCAAGACCCTAGGTGACATATTCACAGTTTTTATTATTATTGTATGATAATTTCTATATCTTTTTTGTAAGAAACTCCCTGGACTAAGTAATGGGTAGTTGTTCATGCATGTTTTAATAGCCTTCAAAAAAAAAAGGTTTCCAAACAAATGCTAGCTAGTAAGACAGACTAGTTGAACTGCATTTATTCCTATGGCAGATTTCCCTAGTTGGCCAATTAATTACAAGGTGTGAGAATCTTCTTAAAGTCAGTTGAAAAAAAGACAGAAAAACAACACACAACCTAAGGAGGACAGTTACGGTTCATTGTTCTTATCTTGAACTGATTCTGCTAATGCACACAGCAGAACTACTAAAATGTTTTACTAATTTCTAGCACAAGGCTCTAAGTCATCAAAACTAGCAAATAAGGCTACATTTCTACACACTAACTTACCCTCATCCAGCTAACACAGATCACTTAATTAAAAGTGATGGCATGAAAAGTTTATACACTGTGCCTATTTGTAACTGTGGCGAGTATACTGCTCTGTATGTACTGTACTCAGAGACACCAAAATCACCTGAGGAACTTACAAACCAGCTTGACAAATAAAATGTCATTGTAAGGAACTGATACAGTTCTTTCAACAAAAAAGTGACAGTAGTGCAAACATAAAGCTTATATGGGAGCAAAAGACAAAAGACAGAACTTGACTCAACTTTTGTCACTGAAGACACACATTGTGCAATCTTAATTTCTGTAAATTTGCAGCTCTTCACACTGACACTTTCTGCATATGGATGTAACAAAAATAATGGCAACAAACCAGTTTCAACAAGAACCTTTATAATTGACAGGTTAGACCTGCACATTCAGAAAAGCAAGATGGGACTCCAGCTACCTGAGTTCCAGGACTGAACATTCAATGAACCCTTTATTCTCTCACGGTACAGCAAAAGGTCTTCCTAATAGTATGAAAACTTTTGGAATATTGAAGTGGAATTTTTAACAATTTCTTCAGGTACAAACATGCTGTAGACCTGCTAGCTGTGCGCCAGTAAAGTTCAAGCATTGCAGCCTTACAAGACGTTGCAAGTACAAGAACGATCCTCTGTTTATGCAGAGCAGTGGTGGGATCTCCATTCCTGAGTTTTACTACTGCTACGACCATCCCACAACTTCTAAATAGCTGCAGCTACCAGTTTCATAGTGAGAATCGAAGCATTAGAAACCATGCCCAACAACCCAGCTACCATTAGAGGCTTGCAATTGGTTTGGATCGGCTAAATTTTGATGTGTATGGAAACTAAAGTTTGGACGTGTAGAACTGTAATGAAAACGTTGGTAGTTATGTTTCTAGATTCAACCTCCACCACAAAAGAGACGATAATATGACATTTAACTTAGGCATGATATTGCTCTAATTGTGAAAACTCTTTCTTTTTGCCTACACGTGGTCTTTGTAAAGCTTTCTAGCACTTCTCAAGCAGACAGTACTACTTCTAAAAAAAGAAAAATAATATATTCAAATTTAAGGGTGTGAAAAAGATATGACCAGATTAATAAAAAAAAAAAAAGGTTCACAAACTAGCAAACTAAGACAGAAAAATTCATTGGTGGAACCTCACTTGCATTGTCGTTTCATCAGCAGTAAAAATTGGCAAACAACTGTTTTAAGATGGCACTAATGGCAAAGAGGAAGAAAAAGCAAGTCGTACAGAGCTTTTTTGGACATGTGTGATACAGGATACTGCCCAATCTAACACAACAGTTGGATAAGAAGTTATCTAGCAGAAATCCACAGTATAAGCATATGAAACAAAGGCTCTTGACTAAATGTTCTGTCCTAACCTATTGCTTCTTATTTAAGTGTCTGTCAAAAAACAATACCCAGAGGTTAAGTTAACAAGCTATTTCCAGAAACTCAACAAGGTAAAACATGAAGAATGACCCAACAGAAGCTGAGAATAGGGAATTAATTGCCTGTTGGAATATGGCACTGAAACAGGCAACCTTCTAGGCATGACTGCCCTCTCTCTTGACTGTCATTTTTTATTCCTCCTGTGCCATCTTTGTGGTAAAATTCTTAAGTACCCTTTTTGTTTGTTTTCTGGTACAAAAAGACATGGCTGCACTTATCTAACTTCCCTATCCTGTTTTATCAATATATTCTGTCCTCAGATTTTTAGCAGCATATTTCCTTAGTATAGGAACTAGAGGGACGAATGGAGAAGACTTAGTTTGTTATACCTTCATATTTTTTCCCCCAATTTTTATTTCTTCGGTAACAACAAAGCAACACTCAAGAAAATTATTAAAGAAAACATCCCAGAAATAAATTAAGACTTTAAATGATGTTGACATTGTTAGTAAGCTTAAACAAATTACAGCATTACAGTAGTTATTCTTAGAAAAACAGTCCTTTCTAACGGACAACACATCAGTACAGTGAAGAATATACATAGCATGTTGCTGAACACCGTTTCCTTGGTAACGTACACCAAAATCATATATCAGAGATATTACAGTTATTATGAAGTTTTTTATCAAAAACTAAAAATCAATAATCTGTGACCACTCAAGCTTGCTGTAATGCAAGTCATACAGTACTTCAGAGAAAAAAAAATCCATAGTAAATGCTTCAGTAGTATAATGATTTTGGGAGGAGAAAAGGATAGGAGTGATAGCTGCAATAGTTTCCAACTCTAAACGACAAAGTGATGCACAGTTCACTAATAATGTTACCAAAAACTTGTCCTTAATACCTGAAAAACTATGCTGGCCTATAAATACGTAGAGTAATGAGAGAGACTAGGCCATTTCTGTATGCAGTCATCGATGTCATGGGTCTTTTCCTCCCTAGATGTTTAAAGGGGCTATCCCATATCAAACAGGATTAACTCTGATCTGATTGGTAGATTCTTGATTTTCTATGCCAGCAGTATTCAGATCTATTCAGATTTGAATAATGCATAACTGCTGACTACAAACCATCAAGCTCATTTAATCTCTGGTAAAAACTCCAGCTGGACCTTGCCCCCCTGAGAGTACAATGCCTATGTGTTAATCTAATGTGTACTGCTGGCCAATACAACTTGTATATCATTAGATGAACCCTCCTTCCTCTGCAATTTCCCCTGCGCACACACTTTTCTTGTTGGTGAGCAAAGCCTGTTATTCACCTAACATGTCATAACAACAGGATCATTTCCTCTGTTTGCAGAAGCATTAAATATTCACAAACAGTGGTCAAACATAGGTATAGCTAGAAGTGCAGTAGAGTAAAATTTTGAATAAGGTGAGATATTTCAAATTTCTTGATACAGAAAGGATCAAGCATCAATTCTATATTTTGAAACATGGAAGACACGCATGACTGGCACAGATAGACATATTAAAAAGGAATGGTGTGTTCCACCCGATGATGTAGATTGCTAATGACACTGGATGCCTCCATCAGTAAGTTTTCCTAGGAAAAGCTGGGTATAAAAAAGGGGGGGGGGGGGGGCGGGAATAATTGAACAGCTCTATTAATTTTCAAAATTTAAGACTGTTCTCAGAACAATACACTACATACAGGAAGTCTCATGACTCTGTCATAAATATCCATCTTAAAATCCCACTTACTGGAACCATTAAATCACAATGTAAGCTCTCATTGAAAGAAACAAAAGTAAAACAGTTTCCAGACCACACAATGTTTAGAGTTTGGTGTAAAGTAACACAAGTTGGAAAACACACTTTCTTGACTAAGTGCAAGACTTACATTTTGGAATGGCATTGTTCTTATCATTTCATACAGGTTCTTATTCAACTTTAAATCTGCATTTTTCTCTTAAGAGCTCCGAGACCATAATTTCACTTATAGAGAGAAAAGGACAAAAAGACTCAGAAATGTCTCACAGCAACATGTTGCACTAAGACTCATTGAAGGTGGGCTGCTGACATAAGCAAGCTTCTGAACTAGATTAGAAGAACACAACAAGATCTATTCCATCCTACTCAATGAAGTGGTAAAGAATCACTCATGCCCCTTCTTAAGCAGAGGTATTAAAGCTCAACACCTGACAAGGTACTCTGTGGTCACAACCCAGTAAATTTAGTGCATGGGAGTCTCAGCAAAAGGACACTTCCAGGGGGTTTTTTAAAAAAAAAAAAAAAAAAAAAAGAGAAAGAGCTGGCAGCCAAGAGCACTTTTTAAGCTTTAATGAGCATGTTAATGACCCAAACCAAAATGAAGAAACCCATAACCCTAGACACTCATTAATTCTGTACAAAGTATATTGGCCAGAAATCATTAATGTTGTGGGAAGCTTCTGTAGCTGTAGCAGTTTTAATAAACTCTCAAATCTTCTGTAATTATACACTTATGGCACAGGTGATTTTATTTATTTGGATTTCAACAGAAGTACTCATCTCAGATACCAGATTATTAATAGAACTGAAAATTATTATAGACCTGATACATTACTTCAGTTACAAGGTAAGCATAACTTCTTATGGATATGAAGTCTAGTTTTATGCATGTTAGCAACACACAGTTCTGCTTCCATGGTACGACCACCTTAAGCACACTGACAAAAACCTCCAGAAATCAGAAGACAGTATATGATTAATCCAGCTACTTTAAATTTTATACGGCTTAGTGACACCAAACGCAACAGACTTGAAGAAATTAAAATATTAGTTAATATACAGTTTAAAAGATACCTTTCACTACCCATAATAGTGTTGATCTTTTGGAAGTTAGAGACACTAGCAGACTTCAGACCAAAAACTGAACACTGTTAGAAGCATGAGGGGCAAAAAAGCACAGCTAATCAGCTAACTAGCTGCCTTCATTTGTGGGTGTGTAGAAATAATTCAGTCCCTTCAGAAGGAGAAAAAGAAAACAGAGCCAAAGGAACCCGCCTTCAATTGTGGGAAGCCCACATAAGCGTCAGACACAAATAGTGCTTGCGCTTAGGCTTTTTAAATAAAAGAAAAAACATTCTAACTCTCCATACCAATCTGCTAAACGTGCCTGCCTGAGGCACACACACTACACTCACCCAAAGCATGATTCTCTGCACTAGAGAATCATCGTACACCTACATTTCTTCATGAATCTTTCTAGTAACAGTGTTCTATAAAGTCTGATTAATAATGCTTTGCCTGCTTGGTAGAACAACACCTCAAACTCCGTACCTATTAACTAGCTGGTAGACTTTTCACAGCTACATGCACAAACTTTAAGTGCAAAAGCTCTTAATTTCTTTACTAGTCAACTGTGTTAGCTGTGTCTATTGTCTGTTTGTCTACAAGCCATGTAGTTGGCATATCTTAAAGAAGACATTAGCATTTTTTGTGCCATAGATAAGGCGAACATGAAAGTCTGACAAGATTCTACAGGCTTTCAAAACTGAAAAAAGAAGAATTCAACTTCACACTTTCACATCTCAGCGACAGAAGAGCGGAGTTTCTCAGAAAGCACCAAACAAGGCAAGGAGGACTGAAAGTCTGGATTTACAATTTTACACACACAAATTATGGCAGAAAGAAAAAGTATTGCAAATGGTGATTCTTTGTGGTTACTCCAACTTTTTCCCTGTCCTCATCTTCTCCACAAGAGTTTGAGAATGGATCCAGGTGTGATCCAAAGTTGGAAGAATTTGGAAAGATGTATTTTTATAACTGCACAAAAAACGCAGTTCGGCAAAAGCATGTTGCGAAGATGGAGAAGCCTGAATAGCAGAAGTTAAAAAAGGAAGACATGAAAATGCCCCAAAATTGAACTCTGGGTCTTAAACTAGCTCTACAATCTCAATGAACTTGAAGAGCTCATAAGGAGTTGTTAAGATTTAAAAATACATATGAGAAATCTTTTATACATTTTAATTTGTATTTGCTCCCTCTGAGCATTCTAATTCACAACTGTTTATTTGAAATAAGAATGTTTTCCTAGAGATTCACCTAACCCACTCCCTGTCCCTTCGCCACTACTGGCCATGGAGATACAATAAAAGCTCTATGAGCTAAGGAAAGACTCTGGCCTGAATACCACAGTAACAGAGTTCTTGGGGGGGGGGGGGGGGGGGGGGGGGTGTGGAAGGGGAAGTTTAAAAAAAAAATAAAAATCAATGCAACTCTTACTTCTTGGTGCAAACTCAGAAGTCTAACCAAGGATAGATTTGGCTGGCAGGATCTTTCTTTCTGGCAATGGTACACAGAAGCTGGAAAGAATATAGCTCAATTTCCTGATCTTAACACAAGCTCTCTAGAGATGGTAACTTAAAAAAAAATAAATCTTTTTAACTGTGAAATAAACTGAATTTTCTTTGAAGTCACTGAAACAACATGAGATCATGAAGGATGGTAACTTCTATTTCACAATTTTAAACATGGAGCTCACTAATAAAAAAAAAAAGCATGTTTTAAAAGTAAAATTTTACTATTAACATGCAAATCCTGAGCTTCAGAATTCCCAGGAAAGCAATGAAAACTCCTTTCTAATCATGTACAGCAACCCAAATTCATGGCAAGACAAGTGAATCTCATTATTGCATCTGTTGCACACTACAGATACAGTTCCACTTCGTAGCCGTAAACGGGAATCAGTGGGCCCCTTTGCAGGAGGAATGAATTCTGACAAATGATAACTGACAGCTATAGTTCTTGTCCAAACAATGAACAAGCTATTTGGGAATCCTTGGAAGAGAATGGCTCTTTAAGTGAAAAGAAGATGGCCTCTTGCGTGAAGCTTCTTTTTCTGTCTTTCCATGATTCTTTTTATAGCTCCTTATGTGACAAACTGGGATCAAGGATTTTTTAAAGTTACTGATCCTAAGAAAGACTTCAGGAAAATAAAATAATGAAATTTAAACTCAGTTGATACAATAAATACATGCTTTGGGGAAATACAATTCTGTCTGTTTTTTTCCTCTAGAATGAATGTTAAATATTAGCTTTAAGAAAGACAGAAAAAAAACCAACCCGAGACATAAGTAGAGTTTTCTCGGATAGCATTTCCCTAAAGAAAAAGTAAAGATCTTTCATAATTGCTGTAATTGTTTTGATGTTGGGTAAGTTAAGTGATAAAAATGGGACACAAATCTGTTGCATTTCAATATAAAAAAAATTCTCAGTACATGCCCTCCAGGAATACAACTCTCTTAATAGCTCGACCAATCAATCTTTTTAAAAGTGCTTACTTCTTTTTACCTTTAAAGCAAGCATTTTCATTTAATAAGATTAACAAAGCTGAAGAAGCACCTGGGCTGCAGAACACTGGTTTTATGTCAGATCTTTCCCCATACGGGAAAAGAAGCTGATCCCAAGGCACTCATATAACTGGTATGGTATACGTGATTATATCCCACTTTTTGACTTCAGGTGTGAGAATCTGGCCCAGAGAAAACAGAAGGATAGCCACAGCATGAAGGAAGGAATCATCCTAGAAATGCTTTGGTGCAACAGTGATTGACCTACAGGGAAGCCAAGGACAAAGACCAGCTCTCCTCTGCTTCTGGAAGTCACTGCAGCACTCACATACAAAGTGTGCTGGCTATCAGCCTCCCCTCCCTGTGCCAGGGCTCCCCCATCCCCTTTGCCAGACTGCTGTGCACCCATCGTGCAGCTAAACACAAGCAGGGCTCATGTAATTTACAGTCAGCACGTTCACTTCTGTAGCATGGTTCTCTCTTCACAGAGACAACCTCTCTCCTCTCTTCTTTCCAACAATTACAATCCTTCCCCTCTTCTCACCTCCAGAACACAGCTTGTCCATTAAAATAACTGGACAGCTCGCCAGCAAGTGAGTATGGAGAGTATAGAGGGACGCTACTTTTACAGAGTGAAATAAATAGTTTTCTCTTCCTTTCATCTAACAAACTGCTAGCTTCCACTGCCAAGAAAGAAAGTTTTGTGCCTCTGCTGGGATGTGCCCACTGGAGTTTCACTCTGTGTTTGGGAAATCCCAGACTCCCAAGCATAAGCCTCTGACTGTGACACAACCCCAGGCTTTATGGAGGCCGCTACAGAAGGATAAACCCAATACGCTCAGCTCAGCTGTTAAATTTTACACCAGAACTCATCTGCAAGGTAAAATGCTGTTGCAGAAACTAGTCACCATCAGAAGCAAAAGACAGGGCCTCTGAACTGTTTATTTAATGTTACCAACAGCATTCATCTAGGAAAGCAAGGCAAGCTCCATCTTATGAGTGTTTTCTCAGCCTCTGCCATTTGTTTTCACTGAATGACCTGCTGTACAATATTTGTGCCTTGCTTCTTCCACTACACTTCCTTTCCTTGGCACGTTGTCCCAGCACACACCAGGCTGTCAGCTCTGACATCCTAACTTTCTATAATAAGAGGAAGGGCAGCGAATGGGCTTCATTGCAGGCACACGCACACAGGAATAACCAGCAAACCCTCTGTACCCTTACAACTTTTGAGCATTGCTATCAAATCAAACACAAAGGCAGAGAACAGAACTATTTGAGAACAGGTGATGTTACTTTTTCAGGAGACAGCCTCTTGACCCACTGAGGCTTATGTCTTCCAAGAAACTCAAAACCTGTGATGAGAGAAGTTTTAACTCCTCAGTGCATCACTCAAGAACATGGACGTTGTGGAAAGCAGGCTGCTGAACACCCAGGCTTGGTGCTCAGCGACAGGCCCACACCTTACTAAAATACATTAAAAAATAAAATAAAATAAAAAAAATCACAAACCCCCAGCCATTTAAAGCAGCAGCATAAGGGACAAAGGCAGTGAACATGACTGAAAGAACACCTGGATAATCCAGTTTACCACTGTTTAGTAAAATAGCTTGGGGGAATTAAAAACAAACCAAGCCAAACCCACAGACTTTTGTGGGTTAAAAGAAATCATTTTAATTTCCAGGATATTTAATGGCTCAGGGATTGTGAACGTTGAAAATACATGTTGCTATAAATTGAATATTCAAAATTTATGTATAACTTTGGTTATAAAAATTGATGTCTCAGAATACAAAGTTAACTTCAGAATTCTGAAATGCAAAAATAAGGGGAAAATCCCAGCAAAATTTTATTGAAGTGTGAAATTCTTGTACCTCCGGTATTTTAGCTTTCACTGTAAATATAAGCTTTACCTGCACACAGCCTAACAATCCACAAAGCACCTGATTTCAGAATCTGTATTTCATCTCTTAGTTCAGACAGACATTAAACTCAAGTCAGCACACATTATTCAGCATCCAAAAGAGAGCGCGCTGGTCAGCTGCCACTCAGCAGCATCTGACAGCACTGCTACTGCCTACGCAGGATTTGCTTCATATGACTTCTCTTCTAACCTTCCTTCTGACTTTGAGAGTGAAGCTCTCTTCCTTTCAAGCTCACTACTCTCAGCCTAGGTGACTTCAATTTCCACTTTAATGAACGCCTTTCCAGTGCTTCTCATTAACCTTCCTTTTCACTCTCCAGCTCTGGACTGTCTTTCACAGTCACTGGCTTGTTGATTCGGGGCCTGACCCCGTAAACTTGTATGCTCATGAATAATTTCACTCCTGGGAATAGCCAGGCTGACTTCTGTACAATTTCTCCCAGAAAATTACTGACGTGGATATGGTGAACAGGTTGGGGGGTTTTGTTTGTTCAATTTTTTTCTTTCTGACCTTTCAAGTCTTGGTTCTGGCATCTTCAGTATTACTGGTGTCTTCTATTATTTTATTTTAGGCTTTCAGGCTTATTCATTAGAGCATAGTGAATAATTTATAAAGCATAATAGGAAAATATTGGAGGTATGTACACGCTATATTGCAGGTAAATACGTACTTATGATTATACAGATATCAGATTCTGATTATTTCTTTTATTCCATTTGATGAATTTTAAAGGAAAACTGCCTTGAAATGTAATGTTCAAATTTCCATTGGTATTACACAAAATAAGTTGTGTGCTGCACGACTTGTGCATGCATTCCATGCAATAAGAACATGCTGGAATCGGACATACCCATTAACATTTACACAATGTTTGCATTCGCTCTCTCACAATATTCACCCTACTTATGCTCAGTGTTTTGACTGTTTGTAAAAACAAACAACAGGAGAAATGGAGTGAAACCAAGATTTATTTAAAACCTGAATACTAATTTGCAGACACATTTTTGTAGTATTTAGCCAGCTTTAGTTAAGTCTCCTTACATTGCTGTTATAAGCAACATTACTCTATCTTCTTTGAATTAATATTTCCTAGTTTTGTAATTCTTTATGCTTTTCTACCTCTTTAATCATGTTTCCCTATGTTCATCCATGCACTTTCACTCATTTTACCCCCACAATCTACAGTATGTACATTCTTTTACATTTTCCTCTCTCTCCATCTTTATAACCCACTGATTCTTATACTATTTAACTTTTCATTCTTGGAACATCACATTTTCCTTTTCCTAAGTTTCTTTCCCCCACCCCCAGGTAGCTAAACTTTCATCTCTATGCAATTAAAAAACCCACTGTCCTAACTGGTAAAATGGATCCTTTAACCCTTATTCTCATTGATTTTAAAGTTAGAACTAACCCTGAATTTTAAAAAATACTATAAATGCAGATTTCAGGGCAATTTACCAAGAATATCTTCATGGATGTACACATTTCTGCAGAAGTAATTATTATTAACTATCAATACACACGAAATTTTTTATAACATGTAGTTTAATATGTACACACTGGAGAGACTGAAAACATAACACACTAAAATCTGATTCTAGAAAAATTAAGAAGATAGAAAGCTATCCACGTGGCAAGAATTAAATAGCATCTCAATACCTGAAAATTATGATAGCAAAAGCAGCATTCTATGTTGGAAGCTGAACAGAGTGGATTATCTCTACTGTTTGACAGGGGGGTTGACAGTAATAAGTACACCAACATCCCAGAATATCCTTGATCTCATCACTTCACCTCTTTGATTTTACAATGACTGTACCTTCGAAATTAAATATTGCTCTCATCATTGATGCTGTCTAGTGTGAAGACAATGCACCGTACTAATCTAAGAGCAGCAGTTCAGTGCTGTTCCCCCACCTCAGAAGGCACTAGGTAGGGAGCTCTCAACAGGGAACAAATCAGAATCAAACAACAGAATATTCAGATACATCGCAACCAGTCAACTCAATCACATAAAGTGATATTCATCCATTATTCATTCTATGAAATCTGGGAGTTTTTCCAGAGGATATGCCACAGACTAGAGATAGGGTTTATCAACTGTTTTAAATCAGTGTGTTTTATCTAATACAATAACAATTTATTTACTGAAGGTATTCATACTATCAGAGCTTTTCCAGCTTAATTGATTCTTTTCATCAAGGTCCTTTGCACTGGGAAACCTAACTCACAAAGGAATTTGAAAAGACACTAGGCTGAATATCTACAAAATTATTTAGATAACAATGGGGTAAAGTTATGGATCTGTTAGCATTTCAATTACCAGATTCTTTTGCTTTAGAGCTATTCTACAAGGCCATCCTTACTTAAAGGATGGCAAAAATGGTTTTTAATTTTAGAAAACAGTTTCTATGGACTTAAATAATCACTAATCACCAAAGCTACAGTTAGGCAAGTCAGTGTGTAAATATACCACTTACAACGACAAAAATCTTAACACAAAAAGCTAACTTAAAATGAAAATTTTAACTTCTAGTGTATCAAGAATGGTACAAGTATAGACCAAGTACAATTCGGTCTAGTATTTTTCCACTAAGCCTGCAATCAACCACTCCAGATGGTTGAGCGCATCCAGAAAGCAACCAAACTAGGTGAGTTTTACACAATAAGAACACAGTAGGTCAATGTTTATCCTTGCAGATTAGTAAGGTTCAGTATTGCCAAACGCAAACTTCAAATCATGGAACAGACACCTAAAATTAAGAAATTATTCTAAAAATGAAATTAATAATAAAACTGTCAATGAGCCAGTCCTTCACTCGATATTCATCCTTAAGTATTCCAGGAGCTGGTGTTTTGAGACATAAAAACATTATCTCATGAGAGATAAAAGATACCGCACAATTTGAATGAACAGAACTACGCTAGTCAGAAAAGCTGGAGTCACCAGTGTGCCAGCAGTAACTCTGGCTGCATTAGTAGGAAGCCAGATCCTTGTGACAGTCTAAGGCCAGGGAAATCAGGAGATAATTAGCACTCCTTTTAATTGTAACAGAAGCTAATACAAGAGAGAAACACTCACAGACTACATTCTGGTCTGACTGAAAAGAAAAATTGCAGGAAAAGGTTTTATATAGAAAAGCAAGGACACTTCTTAATTGCTTATCTTCAGATGGCTAAATGCCTAGTAGCAGTGTAAAGAAGTCTTCTATTGTAGGTGATGTTTGGATAAATCACAGTGAAGAGGAAAGTCAGCACAAACTCCTCTAATGTACTGCAGCTGTTTAATTGAATAAAAGCAAGCAGATGTTGCTGCAGCAGGTAAGGAACTTCTACCTTTAAAGACAGACTACATGATTATAGAATATATTTTCATTTATGTATGAAAAGTGTATATGTAAAAAGTTTCACTTCCCTGTGAAAACCTAGCTAGAAAAATTAGTCTCTCTGGTAAAGAGATTTTTTTCATCTCTTTTAAAGGATTACCAGCAGATTCTAGTGTAATGTAAAGAGTATTCATCATGTGATATTTCTAACAAAATTATTTTAAATCCTTTTGCCACAGCATGCAATTCCTGCTAAGCACTGGCCAGAGCACAGCTGAATGATAAAGCAGCAGGGTGGCAGAGTACTAAGGAGAAGCAGAGTTCCGCCATCACCTGTTGCTAGCTCCTAGCTCTCCATGCCACGCTCTTTGTTCCCTGAAAGCAGCTAACTTCTCCACATATGCATTTTTGTCCACATTTCTTGTCTGCAGGTTTTTCACCTCAACCAAAGGAGCTTTTTTGTTTGTTTTATTGGTTGATTGGGGGGTTTTTTGGGTGGGTGTTTAATTGTTTTGTTTTAAATCCAAACCTCCTTTTTCTCTAGGAAGGTAAATGTTCTTAAGTTCCAAATACCACAAGCTGCTGTTTTCTGAGGTCACTTTTCTAAGGTATATTTTCACAGCTTCCGAACCTATCCCTGAACTAATCTGTCTGCAACTACCACCATATCCAGACAGTAACTGCATGTCCTAGTAAGTCCCACCAGCCCCAAAGGACTTGGCTTTTAAGGCAAAATAACTTGGAAAAGGGACAATATACAAAGTGACAGCAGATTAAAGAATGATGGAAATTAAAAGTTTAAAAAGCATGAGAAAGCAATTAACCAAGGAACAAAACGATGTTTCCAAGCATATAGAAGCTCAGAGTCTGTGACAGAATCGAAGTCTCCTGGAAAAAATGAAACTAAATAGGCAACTAGGAAAACTACTTAAAAATGAAAGTTTTAATCTTTTTTGTAAAGAATGTAAGATAAACGCTATTTCAGCTCCCAACCCATGGTACAGGGACAGAGAAAGAAGTATTAATAGAAGCAAGGCTAGAACAAAGTTGTGCAAGAATCATCAGCAAGGCTCCAGGGCCAGACTGGAACCTATTGACAGTGGATTCCCTGTTCATTCAAGATCCAAATAAATTATCAAGACGCTAATAAAATATTCAGATTAACTCTCAGAACTGCAATTTAATAGCTTCCTAGTCTGAAATGAAAAACAGATCAATAGATTGATCTCAACCTTTATTTAGTCTTAAGTCTTTCTACATATTTTACATGGAAGAAAGACGTAGCAATTCTCTAGATTCCAAGGGAGTTTTTCTCCACTACTCACGCAAGTTTCTTCTTCTGAAAACAGCATGAAGATATCATCTGACTTACTCCTTTCAAAAAGCCTGTAACAATGTCCATCCCAAAAGTTTGCTAAGGAAAATACAGTTACAGATGAGAGGTAAGGCACTCCTGCTCACTGGAAATACAGAGAATAGAGCAGAGAAAAGGCTTTTTAGGAATGAGTAAATGAAGCAACTAAGTGGTATAAAATTACACTAGAATAAAATATAGTTGAGGAAATTTGAAGAGACCTATAGAAGACAACTGATCAAGCATCATGACACAAGTGCATATGCAACATTTACAAATGCAAGGTAACGCAGAAATTTTACCTATTTGCATATAATGCCAGATTCTCAGCCAACTATAACTCAGAATGAAGGCCTGAACGTTTCTGTGAAAAGTTAGTAAGGCCATTTATTTCTCATACAATACTAGATAAAAACTGAGGAGAACTAAATAAGAGATAAAAACATCTAAAGAAAATGTAACCATGATATAAGTGAAGAGTACAGCCTCCTCTGTAATAATCCATGTTCTTTTCACCCTGTTTTAAAGTGACAGCAGGAAAAGAAGCCATTCAATGGATATGAGCTGCCCCAGATAAATAAAGGACATCCTTTCTTCCCTGAGACCGTAGTCAATCTCCAGTTGAATTAAAGATTATCATCGACCATTGTGTTATAGTTATGAAGCAATGCATGGCTCAGCAAATGAAGATCTTGATTGTTGCCTGGGCTCAATGACTTTAAACAAGTTACTTAGCCTTTCCTTACCCCAGTTTCCTAGCCTTTTTAAGAGGGTGAAGCACTTTGTTCAAAAACCTCAGGCAAAACCCAAGATGTTGTGATAATTGTTAAAAAATTAATAAGCATTTAATTAGGCTAATTCTAAAAGTTATTTCTAAATCCTTAATTCAACGTAGATGAAAACATCATTTGTAACCAGACAACCATCTGCGTAGAAACCAATATAAATCAGCAAAAGCTATTCCAGTAACAGAAACTGTAGCTACATCATTAAGAACAATTTTAAATGCTTACGGCTTTTGTAATCACTTGCATTTTATTTTCAAACTTTTTTATTAGAACATCGACTAGTCATTATCCTAGCAGAGCTAAAGTGGGACAGAATCAATGCCCTGTAGACTCGCCTCTGCTGTTTGTGATAAACACTGTCTAACAAGTTAGAAAAAATCCATTTTGATACTGCTTCCCAATTAGACCTGTTAAATGTTTTTTGAATGACTAAATTCTGTTTGTTTTTACACCTAGGTCTGTTGCTAAGCTAATATTTTTAATGGAAGAGTATTGTACCATTTCTAATAGTTTCTTATCAAATATCAAAATAAGCAAATCAAATTGTAATTTTTTCTTAGGATTCAATGCAAGTTATTACGTAGCTGGTGACTTTCAGAATTCTAGTCATTCATTTTCACAGCAGCAGCTGACCTAGATGCACGCTTAGGAAATCATGTCATTAATACCATGCTATGAGACAGGCCTTTTTACATGTGCTCAATACAAAGCATACCAAAATAAAACAAGCCAATGTCAGCAAGTAACACTAATGCCAGCCCCATTTAATCATATCACAAAAGCCAATTTTCATGGAATCAGAATGGTCTGGGTTGGAAGGGACCTTTAATGATGATGTAGTTCAACCCCCCTTACCATGAGCAGGGACACCTTCAGCTAGATTGGGTTGCTCAAAGCCCTGTCCAACCTGGCCTTGAACATTTCCAGGAATGGGGCATCCACAAGTTCTCTAAGGCAACCCGTTCCAGTGCCTCAACACCTTTATTTAAAAAAATGTCTTCCTTATGTCCAATCTAAACCAACCTTCTTTTGTTTTAAACCTGTTACCCCTTGTCCTGTCACTACAGGCCCTGGTAAAAAGTCTTTCTCTGCCTTTCTTATAAGCCCAGTTTACGCACTGAAAGACCTCAATCAGGTCTCCCCAGAGCCTTCTCTTCCAGGTTGAATGAGAAGTTTTCTTCGCATTCATTTTGGAAGGATCCACGTCACTGAAATGCACTGGTCAGTGGAGCTTCCACACAGGCCATAGACAGCTCAGCCGAATGTTACTTCTCTAAACCTTTTCAAAGTCATTCTCATTCTAGAATTGACTGGTAAATTCCAATAGTGCAGTAACTGTAAAATATCCAAGTCAAAAAGTCTACCTCAGATCAGTTAAAGCACAGATTCTGAAATACTTTATCCTCATTAAAGACCATCTTCTACATGTAATTAAAATATCTAATATGTTTTTTCCCTTCTGCACTAGAGAACTTGGCAAATGTTCATTTATCTTTTTGTTCTAGCTGACCTCTGCCCTTCCCTTACCCTTTTAGCCTATCTCCATGTTGCATCATTTATCTGCATTAGGCATATAACTCCATTTGCATATTCACTTAATCATCAGTGTAACTTGCCTCTAAGTTATGCATACTTCAGTTTAATGAAACTGTGTTTTCACATCTTAAGAGTCTGGGTCACCAATTGAAATGAATGTTAAAAAATGTAAGCAAACATATAAAGATCTAGCTAATAGACTTGTCAAAAAGGAACAAGAATAAACCAGCCAACTCGAGTACTCTCAAAATTTTATATTCTCTGGGGGTTATTAACAGATAATCTTAAAAAAGAATGAACTGAAGATGTTGTTTTATTACCAAAATCAAACTTCTGCAGAAGAAGTTATTAGATTCAGATGAGCAGTCTACCAGGACTGTTCATGTCTGTTCAGTGTAGAGTGTTTAAAACCTAAAGTGTTTCTACACCATCTAAATGATTATTTCACTCATTGCCATTACACCTGTTTACCCTGAACACATCTACCTTTTGCACTGAGTTTTCACTGTTGTTTCTGCTAGCAATCTTTCTGAATCATTATCTAAGGTATTATTAATGACTAGGATCCAAGAATTATTGTTTTAGAAACCTAAATCTGTTATAACTAAACGATCAAATTCTTCTGAACAAGTAGAGGGTAAGGATGTGCTGTATTCATTCCAAGGTAGTGCTGAGTGTCTTAAGGAAAAAATTTAAATTGAGTAAAATTTTAAGCCACAGAGCACAACAGTTAGAGACAGAACATATCATTTGGGTGCAAGAAGGATTTATATGCAGCCTTATATATAGCAAGGACAGAAATTCACTTGTTTTACATTAAATGATTAATAAAGTTACACCAAAAATTTACTTGGAAAGGACAGAGACCCTGAATTTGCTGCCCTTTATATCAGCCACTCAGGAATAAACTACATTAAATAAAAAGGTATTCTTCCCCAGACAATTAAGATAAAGAACGATACAGGCTTAGTGTTCAGAAATGGCTTTTGAAAAAAATTTCCATAGCAACTGATGGCTACTTTTGCTATAAATAATTGCTTTCTGCTGCTGCTATTTACTTTTCCTTTGATTCTTTCATATTACTTAAAAACAGTAAAATATCCAAATAAAGATCTTTGTAGCCACTGATGTCTATGAGATTCTTTGCACTCTCTTTCAAAAAAAAGAGGACAAAAATTTCTCAGCAAAATGCAGAGAGGATCCTATTCTTGAAACAAGAAGAGCAATAAAAGAAACCTTAACAGATATCCCAGAGCTGTGTAGACCATGGGAGCATGCACTTGCAATGAAAACATTACTTCTTCACAGGAATAAAATTTAATTCTTATTATGAAGTCAAAACAACATAATTTATCAGAGTAGCATTTCTTAAACAGTTAACAGTGACACTGTTCAGGTCAAATAAGTTACGAAGTACTAGATAGCAGTTATCAGTAACATTTTTGTTTCTTCATTATAGGAGAATGGGAAGAAGCTCTAATTACTGCATACAAATGTTTACATCAGTGTGAAAACTGCTAACTACCTTTAACTGCTAGCAGAAATTCATATGCTTTAGGGTAAAATGAGTAAGTATAAACACCTGTAGCCAATAAATAATTTAGCTGTCATTCTCATAGCCTGGAGAAGTTGAACTGCTGCTGACTCAGCATAAGCAAAAACAAAAGTGCTCTTCCAAAAGACTTCAGAAAGCACTGCTTTAGAGACTACATAAGACAAAGTACAGTAAATCCATGGGATGAGTTACTCTCTGTGTTATTTTCATTTTGAAACATTAGTAACATCTGATATGAAGAAGAAGATTTCTAAACCCAGCATGCTGATGTTATTTCAACAGCTAAGCCTCTAAATTAACTTGTAATGGAAGTGCTCCTGGCACCAGGAACAAACTGCATTGTGGCGCTCAAACTTTCAAGACCTGTCTGCTAAACCATGCCCCAGAACTGCATCAAACTGTGGCATGCAATTTTTTGTTCTCTAAAGATACCTGCATCAATCTCAGTCCCCAAAAAAGTCCTAGAGAAATGACGAGTAGATAAAAAAAAAATTTCGTATTATTCCAAAGCTGTTGGTTGTCTTAACTTTTTGAGAAGCACGCATAATTCTGAGGTCCTTTGTCACCAAAGAAACAACACCCTGAAGGAAGTGGCTTGTCTGTCTTTCAGGAGCAAATTAGGTCAAACTATGGAAGTAGACAGTGAAGCAGCCTGAGTTGGATCTTTAATTAGCGAACAGTTTATAGAATTAGCTCTGGTTTTTGTTTTTACTTCTTCCCAGTTCTTTGATTTATGGAAATCTGTTTGCATGAGAACAAGATCACCAGTGAACTGTTTCTGTACTGGTGATTACACTGATTGCCTATGACATCCATATGATGGAAATGCTACCAGTCTTGGGTGAGTCTAAACGCACCACAACAATTTCCAGTTTAGTGACTATTTGTAGCAAAAATTAGTAAATTTAACATTCAGAACTATTCCCCCTATTCTGTAATGGTCATTTTAATAATGAGTAGCTAATTCACTGTACAAAATGGATAGTGAGTGTCTGAAAACCCACTAGCTACTGAAGTCAGTCAGCCTCATCAACCAGACCAGGTGTTGCAATTTTACCTCGTGTTCAGCCAGAACATTTTAAAGTCCTTTTTTATGGATATATATTTCCACGCAGTTTTCACTCCCCCACTTGTTAATACTGACAATAAATTTAGTTTGGTGCCCTTAATTTGCTATGTGTTTTATTCCTTAGAAGTATTCTGCACTGCAGAATTCAGTGTTCAACCAAAGACCTTCAATTTCTGCTACTCGGATGAGCTCTGGCTGTACTGCTGATTAAACATATTGCTAATATTTCAGCTGACATATTTTCCTGAGCTATGGAGGCATGCACGCATGTGTGTCGGGGATGATTTGTGAATACTTATGAACTGATCCACATACACAGTATTAAAAAAAAGGATAAAATATAAATTATGAAGCATCAGTAAGAATAGCTTGACACTATTGTGACATCAAAGAAAGTCAAAACTATACAGGACAGGAACATCCACCTCTGAAATGAAAAATTTTGAAAAAGATGTAAATCATATATACAAATAAAGGCTAGGGAAGAACAAGGAAAAATAAAGGGAAATATACAGAAAAACAAAACCAAAATGAAGTTAATAACCATGATACTAATAAAAACATAACAAAAAATCATAAAGACTGATAAGAAGATTCAGAGCAATTAGAACAAACACATTGACTAGCAAACAAGTACAGAGAAAAAAAAATCCGTCAAATGGATTCACTCAGGCAATACATTCAGTAGAACTAAAATAACAACAAATTATAAAAAAAATTAGGACTAAAGTATGAACTGATGATTAATAATCAGAAGGTTGTTATTGAAAAAACAAGAATACTTTGAGGAAGACCCCTCACACAGCTAGGAAAGGAGAAGGGGTCAGTAGCAGCACATGAAGTTGATACACTGCATGGTGGACTGTCCACAAATGGAAAATGATGGTTTAGATATTTGTGCAGATGAACATGAAATGGTAAACAAAACAATTATAATCACACCAGAGCAGGCATTTAGGCAAAAGTTTGGGAATTATTTCACTGGGGGCGGGGGGGAACGACACCAAAAAACAAAACTCAGAAAAACCCCACACATGGCTGAGAGAAATGCATTCCGAAACCTTTGACAGAAGTTCCAACAGAAATTCCAATGAGAGATTTTCACTCTAAAGACTGAAATACCCCTTTATTTCAGAGGTGGTTAGCATATGACGAACAACAGAATAGAAACATTCTTGTGCCACCACTTACAACCATTAGATAACATATCTTAAATCTCCAGGGTTAGCAGGTTGTCATGAGCCCTATGTTAACAGGAGTATTTTATTCTTGAAGACACTTGCTATTGCTGGAAGTTAAACAAGATACTCCAATAAAGTAGGAAAGATCATGAAGGAAAGTTAATATTCTATTTCTCTGTCTGTACTAATTTTAAGATACATATTGAAATAATAAATAGACAATTAATTCACATATTTTTTAAAATAAATTTATATTCCAGCTGGATCAGCAAGAATGTTGGATTTTGACTGGATTTTATTTTAACTGTGCTTGCCATTTGGCACAATTTGTGGATGTTTAGTGTCAGGAACAATACTGAAATCACCAAATCCGAGAACAGGCTGAAGTCTCCTTTCCTTACAGAATCTTCCCATTTTTACAGAAAGATTTTTAGAAACTCAAATATTATTTTCTTTTTCTACTTATATTATCTTGAAGAGTCAATAAAACCTCTGCTCAAAAAGATAACTTGTCTTCTGCTCCCTATTCATTCAGCTCTGCAGGGCTTCACAGCAGGTTTTTCTTTTATTCTTTTTTTAAACTATGTATATTGAATTCCATTGCAGAAGCTACTCAAAGGTTTTAGCAATTATAATTTATCTATAAAAACTGTATAGGGTCATAACCTCTACTGCCATCAATGTGATATCTTTGTGAATGGATTTCATTTTAGTCATACCCTGGTGGTGGTAAAAAAATTTCTGGGGCCAGGAACATTTCAAACAGAGCTTTTAAATTAAGTTTTTCCCAGAAGTGTGCAAGTTTCTAGAAGGTATTCAACATTTTTCTGCAAACAAACAGTTGTCCTCCACTCAGCTAAATCAACCCATCTATGTTCCTGTTTTTGGTAAGCTCTTCTCTCTGGTTAAACCATTACCTGCTAAGGACAACAGAAATTGGTAAATTAAAAAAAAAAAACAAACCTGTTTAAGTACTCTCACAGATAGCATTCTGCAACATAAAATTAAGAGTAAAAATGAAATGCAAAGCCTCCAAACTAAATATAACTCAATTAGGGACTTAACTTTTCATATTTAATAGCGAAACAAGTTCTTTTAAGGTTTGTTTATTGTCTTCCAGTACATTATAACAAAAGGGGTTCCTTCCAAGTTTTTGTGTCAGTGCTCACCAGAAACCTGATATGCTATGGAGTCTATAGAGATTAGACATGAACACAAGCACTACATAATCCAGCATTTCTGAACATCAGGGATGTCAATATAGATCTGATTTTTGGTCTACCTTTCTCTATAATAAGCCAGCAAAACACTAAGCTCTGGCTAAGAATAACTGTAGTTGAGGGGACACCTCAGGGTCGTGGCATATACTTTTATACTTGTCTTTCACCTGTAACAGGGGAAGATATAACAGTTAAATTTATCCTCATACAGGGCTCAGGTAGGTATGTACATTCGCTAAACACCTCCTTTAAAAAGGCAGGTGTGAAGGTATCCCTGGATCAAAGTAAACTGACTTTCTAGATAATATAATCCAACTGAGAAAACACTTATTCAGATCTGTTAAGATGACTAAAAAGATCCAGCATAAGATTCATTATGCAGCAAAACTCTGAAGTACATTGTATCCTAATCGAATGTTTGCAAGGAAATTCATATTGTGTTTTATAGCACAATTTTATGCATCATCAGTTAACAATTGGACCAATTTAAAACTCTTGAACCCTTGAAAGCTTCAAGCCCAAAGTAAATTTTGTAGCCTACATTCATTTCAAGAGCAAACTGACTGGCAATGCTGAGCCTCTTACATATTCTTGGAATATCTTTTTCATGTCGCTTACACACACACACAAAACCCCAAACAAACAAAATAAGGAACCCCACACAATTAGAACAACCTAAGCCAAAACAAAACATCTCTCATCCAAAGTACAAAGAGAAACATATATGCTAGAATAAATTACATTTCAGTTGGTACTTTGATCGTTCACATTTTTGTCTGCTAGGTTCTTCTCATACCAATCCTTACCAGAATTGCATCAAACTCTTAGTATATGTGCAAATTTACTGTATCAAAATCTTTATAATCCTGTTCTGAAGATCCACAGGATACAGATGAGCATTAGATCTTGCTCCATAAGGTAACCTTGGTTTCTCTATCATACATGAATCTTTGTAACAAAACTGACTAGAGGGAATTAAAGGGAAGACAAGAACAAAACACCACAGAGACAGAAAGAATGCAAAAACTGATAGCAGGTTTACTCAGAGTGCTTTTTCAAATTAAATTAATAATGCTTAATTATACTTACCTGGCAATAACTATGTACTCTCTAATATTTATTCATTGTGTATGATTTGCTCTCTCATACAGCATTCAAGGACAGTACACTTAATGACATGGGCTTGTGATCCGAGACAAATTCAGGATTGACACCTCTCAAAATCTAGAAACAGCAAGAACAATGAAAAATTACTCCACCATTTAAAGCAAATTAATATGTACACTCACATTGTCTTCATTTCACCTTAGCAAGGGCAGCAAAATAATCTCATACACCAGGAAATACTGCATTACATTAGCAGCTATCAGGCGTATTAGCAAAACTGCAGCTTAGTTTTCTCTGAACTGACCTAATGCATCTGCTTTTTGAGTAAGAACAAGAAAAAAAAAGAAATACAAAATCCATTCCATCTGTAGCTTGGCTCCCAGTATTTTCTTTCACCTTTTCATCATGTTTATCAAATGACTTTTTTTTTTCCTTTGTAAACCTGTATGAAAACGACTTGATGTTGGTACTGTACTTTATTCACATGAAAATGTCAAGCCAAGTAAAGAAGTAATGGAAAACAAAGAAGAAATACGATGAGAATTTATAATATGATCTTAGTAGGCATCTTGCTTCTCTGATGTTCAGTGTTGTCTGCAAAAATACAGAGCCAGATTAATGAAAGGTATGAGAAGAAAACATTTTTCGTGTATACAGTTTTAACCAATAAAAGCACTCATAGTACCTACTCTCAGTACTCAACAAAATATTTCTAGCATTCATTTCTATATTGATAAAATAGCAACTGTAGCTTTTTCGCACCTTTTGATACTATTTAAATTAATATTTTCCCTGCATGTGGTTTTACTTAGTAGTCACAGGATCTGGTTCTGTGTGCAGATGTAACAGCACTAATGTAAAGTAATACAGATATATGCATCACAGAATGGGGCGGGGGGGATGAGATAACTACTACAATTGTAAATTGCAATCCCAACCTCTGCAACAACCCACAGGGTTACCACGCAATTACAAAAAAAGATCAGCCTAGCCTTTAGTGCTCTTCTCGCCTGTGGCAGGAGCTGAATCAGCCCCTAAAAAAGCAAAGCATAATAGCAATCTTGTACACAGACGTTCATACTGCAATACCACCTCACATTTATCTCAGCCTGTGCCGTTCTGTATCCAGTATTCCATTTACTTTTGTGAGTTGGTGTTGGGGCAGCGTATCACTATGTTTCCTTATGGCAGGTAGCACGCTGCTTTTGCATATGATTTCTGTTTGACAGATATTGTTTAGGGCTACTGGTGTTAAGCAGGCTTTAGCTGCTTGTATTGCAACACTACTGATTTATCTTTCCCACTGCAGACAACAAGGTGCTCTGTTTGCAAGTTCTTTCCTCCTGACATGGACAATTGAAACATGAGATAACAGAGCAAGAGCTGGGATTCAAAATGTGCTGTGAAGTGACCCTAGTTCACAAAGCAATGTTGACACTGGAGCCAATGGGTCTTGCACGGCATGTTCTTTGGCAAACATGTGAGTTGGGGTTTTATGCCCCAGTATAATCTGTTCTTTATTTGCTCTTAGGTTCTTCCCCGTTGAGAACCACTGTTTGGTATGTTTGAAAGGATCTAAGGCAGACAGACAACTTCCTATGAGATTCCATCAATGTTGGTGTGTGTTGGCAGCAACAGCTTCTCCTGCCTAACACAGAAGATGAAAGATAGAGCAGAACAGGAGGAGGTATTGAAAGCAAAGCATTTAATACCTTCATCAGGCACATAAATGATTAAAAAAAAATTTATCACAGAATGGTAAAGTTGGAAGGGACCTCTGGAGATCATCTCGTCCAACCCCCCTGCTTGAGCAGGCACATCCAGAGCAGGGGGCACAGGACCGTGTCCAGGAAAGTTTTGAAGCTTTCCAGAGAAAGAGACTGCACAACCTCTCTGGGCAGCCTGTGCCACTGCTCTGGCACCCTCAAAGTAAAGAAGTTATTCTTCATATTCACGAGGAACTTTCCATGTTCCAACTTGTGCCCATTGCCCCCTGGCCTGTCATTGGGCACCATCCTCTTGACACCCACCCTTTAGATATTTATAAGCGCTGATAAGATCCCCCATCAGCCTTCTCTTCTCCAGGCTGCAGAAACCCAGGTATCTCAGCCTTTCCTCATAAGGGAGATGCTCCAGTCCCCTGATCACCTTGGTAGCTCTCCGCTGGACCTGCTCAAGCAGTTCCCTGTCTTTCTTGAACTGGGGAACCCAGAACTGGACACAGCACTCCAGGTGTGGCCTCACTAGGGCAGAGCAGAGGGGGAGGATAACCTCCCTCGCCCTGCTGGCCACACTCCTTTGAATGCACCCCAGGGCACCGTTGGCCTTCTTGGCCCCAAGGGCCCGGTGCTGGCTCAGGGTCACCTCGCTGCCCCCCAGCACTGCCAGGCCCTTCTCAGCAGAGCCGCTCCCCAGCAGGTCCCCCCCAGCCTGTGCTGGTGCGGGGGGTTGTTCCTCCCCAGGGGCAGGACCTGGCACTGGCTCTTGTTGAATCCCATGAGGTTCCCCTGGGCCCAGCTCTCCCGCCTGCCCAGCTCTCGCTGGATGGCAGCACGGCCTGCTGGTGTATCAGCCGCTCCTCCCAGCTTGGTGGCATCAGCGACCTTGCTGAGGGGATGCTCTGTCCCTTTGCCCAGGTCATTGATGACTGTGTTGAACAGGACTGGCCCCAGCACAGACCCCTGGGGAACATCGCTAGTTACGGGCCCCCAACCAGACTCTGTGCCACTCATCACGACCCTCTGAGCTCAGCCCTTCAGCCAGTTCTCAATCCACCTCACTGCTCCCTCATCCAACCCACACGTCCTAAGCTTGCCTATGAGGGTGTTAGGGGAGACAGTGTCAAAAGCCTTGCTGAAGTTGAGGTAAACAACGTCCATGATGTTTCCCTGTTCACCAAAGTAGTGTATTCCAAGAAATACAATGAAAAAGCTCTTTGAGACTGAAGAGCAGAAGATTAACACTTTTTTTCCATCTGTAGTCAAATAAACATATTTCTCTCTACTATTTCCTTAACACTAAATATGGAACAGCACTCTGTACCTTAACCTCTCAGATATTCCCCTGTCCAGCATACTTTTTGTCATTTGCAGTATTACATCCAAAACAAGCCCAAGTTTGCTGCTTCTCAACTCCAGTGACAAAAGTTCGACAGGATTCTTTGCCTTCTGGTATTTTGAACTTGAAGACTGCTGTTGGATCATGTTCTCAGGTTTCCTTTGGAAAAACCCTACCCAGAAACATTTATTATGGATAAGCTGAAATTCTTTTTTTAGTTACCTTAATACTCAGTGTTTCTTAAAAAATAGAGGAAAAAAACCACAAGAAATGTGATGTAGCGTCAAAGCGACTAGAACCTCTCTCATTTTAATTGTGCCATTAGAATTGTGCAATTGTGCTAGTCATCCTCAGCTAGTTTACTCCTATCTACCCTGCTGTGAACTAAAACACTCAACACAGCATTTCCACACAATTTAGCCATGACTATTATATCCCCATTTTCATTTTTATCTCTCTATTTCTTACCTGGTTCTTTCTATCCAATATTTTTGTCTTCTGTGTTTCTTCCTGCTCTTCTGTTCTTTAAGTTATGTTCCACATCCTATTAGTCACTGTCCCCTTTCCACTTTAAATTCAAAGAATCCCATTACAGTTGTAAAATCTCTACACTAATCTTTACAGCAGAAGGCAGGCAAATTCTTCTCTCCCACTAACACAATCCATTACTTACAAACTATTTTTGAGATGCAGAGGTAAGAGAAAGAACATTAAATTCTGACATCTGTGTGCTTTGCTGTATCTTATCACTTCACTTTTGATTACCAGCAGTATTAATTTGATTGTGCTTCATGAAATACTTCCTTTTATATTGCTATAGGTTCTTGGTAGGTTAAAGAACAAGAAGGAGTTTCTTCCCTCCCAACTGCCCCACCTTTCTGTATAAAGCAAATCATTTTGTATATTTATAATTGTTTCTGGTTAATAACAATATTTCTACACCTTGGCCTTAAGATGGAAGCTGGAAGTTTTAGACATGTAATATTTGGAAACAAGTTTAATGGCTTCATTCTCATTAGATCAAAATTAAACTTATGGTATATTTTATTTCTTTAACCCTTCATAATTCTGGAGAATTTTACAGATCTTCCCAACTGGCTGTCAAAAATTCATCCTAAGGAGCTCCATAAAAAGGGCCAAAATAGCCATGTAGAGCTGCAGCCTAAAATTCCTCTAAAAAGAAGGAAAATAATGACCCACTTGGAAAGTATCCCTAGTACAATTAATCAAACACTGGCTGAAGATAAGAGCATATGCATAGAATCTGAAATAGGAGGCACTGTGGTTCTGCTGTATAAGGTAGTTACATTCCTTTCAAAACCTATTTCATGAGCAGAGGCAGTAACCAAATAAATATTGATATTTGATTATTCACAGCTGAAAACCAGAGCAGGGATTGCAAACGTGATCTTTAGGACCAGTTGACCAAAACAGCTAGCATTTTTGCAACAGTGTTAATATTTTGTTCAGTGTGCGTAAGTACACACGTTTGCATGCATATTTTGTAATATGATTAAAATAACATTAAAACACAATGAACTCCAAAGCTCTGTTTACAGCATACTCTCATCCTTCCTTTATGGTTAGGGGGTACTCCCATGAAAGACGACTATCTCTTTTCTACTGAAATCAATAAGGCATATATTAAAATACACATTTTTCCTTTCCTTTAAGTTCTACAAAAGATTGCTGAGCATCTTTAAAAAGGGCAGTGAAGGCATCTTTCCAAGTTCAAATACTTCTGGAAAGCATTAGCTAAAATACTGAAGAACCCAAAACCTGATCTCTTGCATAATCTGCTGCAAATGAACAAACAAACAAAAAAAACACACACAAAAAAAACCACCCCACCCCCCAAAAAAACAAACCCCACAACCCAAAATAAGCTAAAAAAAGTTTAGAAATTACCTATTAAAAAAAGCCTGAGAATAGAATATATTTGGTGTAACAGGAAATGGAAATGCCTTTTACGTATTCTCTACCCTAGGGTGCAACTTTGGCAGGAAAAGCGCTAAACTTCTTCAAGCACTGCAAATAGAAAAAAATTGTGGCAGACAGTCAAAAAGTGTTAAGACAGCAGGAGTAAACTAGTTCAGGTCTTCCATTTTAGGCAAGCAATAATTACTTGATTCTTCCTTTCTAAGTCTGGCTTTCCGAGGACCCGTGCTGCTGCCCAGTAGCTTTGTCCCTGAAATACTTTTCACACGTAGTAAATGGCATGTCATGAATCTTTCAACTTCCCTAATTTTAGCAAGATAAGCACTTACTTTCACTCTGTTTCAAACTGTGTAAATATACTACTACTTTTTTATCAAAAAGAGTAGGAAACATTCATTTTTCACTGTTACCTAAGAAACCACGTGTATCTGGACACTTGATGAGCATGCTGCTTGTTAATGGATAACTTTATGTTCTGTTGTTACTATGATCTAATTCCAGAGGCACTTTGAAACTAAAAGTCTTTTACCTTGATGAAAATGAAATACAAAAGTCACCACAGATGTTACTTACCATTGAGAGCATACAACACACCTCAGCAGTTTATGCCATTATCTGCCCTACTACTGAAATGGGAATGGGTGCATGCAATATTGAGTCACATATCCTTAGAGCTGTAGGAACCACTAATTTCTTTTGCCACTCTGATTGATTTGCTATTATTTACCAAAATAATATTTTTCTCCTTACGTACATAGGGAACTGTATGAAGAAATGGTTTTTTTTCAGTTACTAAAATTTTCACATACCTCAGTACCAGTTATTCTGCTATTGGACTCATATTTATTCCCTCCCCCCCACCCAAGCAGTCTTTGCAACCAGTTATGGAGCAGGAAAACATGACAGATTTACGAACCAGAATTGCAGCACAAAACTAACACATCAACCTAGTGAAGTCACTGCTTAAGAATTAAGGTAGTCAAAGCAGTTTTACAGATATTCTCTAGTAATGAACACTTTCACAGACACTACATTGATTCTTGAGTACATATAAATTTAAATAATGGTTAATTTTGTAATAAATATCCACTTGAAAAGGTAGTTCCTGCAGTTGGATAAAATTTTTTCAATGCATAGGCAGATTTCAGGTTTGCTGCTCCAAAAATTAGGGACTGAAGCTTAGCTAGGGAAGGGCAGCTCCTGTTATAGGAAAAGATGTGAGGGAATGGGTCAGACCAAGGCAAGCAGAGGGTTTAAGCACGGCTACTGTTTCTCAGAGGAACAGCCACCCCAGCACTGGAAAAAGGCTCCTCTCCTATATATTTACCTTTCCCTCTACAGCAGCAGCAGCACAGCTCTCTAGAGCTCTAATGCAGCCAAATTAGTCAGAAAAAACATTCTGTTGCCCTAGGCAACTGTGTGCATGACTTTTTTTTTGTAAACACGAAACTTTCTGTAATGTTTTCTGTTTGCGCATATTACAAAGTACAGATAGATTCTTGAAGTCCCACCATTAAGTGATGTTTCTGACTAGCATCCACTTAATATAAAGATCACAACGATATACAAGACCCTGTTATACTTACAGACAAATATTCATTCAGACCCTTATCTGTAGAACCCACAATAATATTTTAGAAATTGTCCAATCTGTACTCATACCTGAAGCTTATATTCCATTCTTATTTTCATTCAGTATTGAATATTTAAATGTTAATAATGTTATATTTTTTATTATTTTTTAGTGCTGCCCCCCATCATCTGTAAATAAGTCATAGGAAGAAAAAGCATTATTTTCCTTTTCAACCAAGCATTTCAAGCTGAGCTGTCACATAATAAAATATTTCATCATATTTGACTACATTAATAATATAACTTTCAATGTATACACTCAGTTCCAAAATTTCTGAATATATACGTGTTGAAATTGAGCAAGTGTGACATAGTTCTTGGTTCCCTTGGGAACAATATTCAGAGCTCATTTGAGTTGTGACCTGGTTATGCTGCCAGGGAGTATTAGTATTTTTGTTGGATCTTTAGAACAGAGACAGAGTGAAGGACAAAAGCAAAAAATAAGACACTCTAACTTCACAGTTGAAAAACAGATGAGTTACTGCTCTATTCTAGAAGGCAGTGTTGGCTTTTTATAGGATCTGCCCCATTTTGTGGACTCTATTGGAGAGATTACTCTTCCATAGTAAAATATTTTAGATTAACTACACATGGAGAAACCTACAGCTGTCCTCAGCACAACTTAGTCTGAGATGTTTAAATATGTTTCAGTAAAGAAATAAGAGTGCAAACGAACTTCAGAAACAATTTTGCAAAATGGATGGTGGTTCAAAATGGAATATATTCACAAATCCTGTAATATCGCCTTTTGTCCCCTGACACAGATCAGTGTGTTATGAAGATTACCCATTACATTTAAATAGTTCAGTTATCATTTCTGCTTACAACACAAAGCTACGTACAATTTAACCCATGACTTGGGCTCTATGAGTTACATTTGTACAAACAGTATTTATGCATCCTTCCCTCATCTAAATCTGACTTCTAAAATATTATCTTTTCAGTCCATTGATAATCACAAAATCCATCCTCCTACACGTAGTTCATATGTACATCAGAATCAGGAGCTCTTTCCAGCAATACTTTCACTCATATTCTCTTCCATCAGTTTAAGACAGGATCAGGCCAGTGACTACTTTTCCATATCTCTTCTTCAGCTTGCTATGGGTTATATTTCCCCTCTTCCAGTCCTTTCTTTACACCTCGTAGATGGAATGGCATGCACAGCTGTGGGGTACATCCACAAGTGGCTCTGCATTACAACGTACATCTTGCATCAGTGTTTTATCTGAGCATAGTTCTCATGAGAGCTGATCTTACCTACCTGTGTGCATGCATTTATTATTAAGGCACATATGTGGTTTCAATTAATGTCATTTGATGTAGTCACTCCCTAAAGCATTTATAGCTACAAACCATTTCTGAAATAACTATTCTACAAGTGGGAAAGCTGTAAGCATTTGCATAACAAAATGTCATTTCAAGACCAAGTTGGACTTGGAAAGGTTTGAGACCATGCTTGACTGATAGTGTAAGTGTCCTACCTATCGTGCACAGGGTTGCAAGATCACTGAAATAAATAGCAGGGAATTAAAAGGTAATAATTCAAGTCCAAAATTTCTGCTTGTAGAGTCTCCTTTACACCATAAATGCAACACATGTAGACATTATGCAGTTTCATCTGTGAGTTATTTTACAAAAGACAACATTTTGTTTGGAACTGCAGCTTACCAATGACTTCTTCAGTTATGACCCTTTTCTGGATCAAATAACAGAAGGCAGCTGACAGGTCAAAAAAACCTGTTAGAGACACTAGTTAGATACAAAGGAGTTTCCCCCCAGAGCAGATAATCAATACATTATGGTTAACATATCTTAATTTTTAATACTGCACTGAATTATCTTGAGCTTATTAAACTGCCTTATGTTTCCAGTTTGAGACCGTTGTACTCAAAATTGAAAATGACTTAAGGACAAATAACCCTATCTTGTTCCTGAAAAGAACTGCAAATAAGAATGTGTTATTAGTTTTCAAAACATCTTCTAGTCTGCCTTTTTTTGTCTCCTTTTTTTTTCCCCTAAAAGGCAGCATTGAACTTGTTCATCCTGAAAAGGGATAATTTGTGATTGTTTCATTTAATTTTATTATTTTGGTACCTTAAGTTCTTCTTTGCAAGGCCTTTTTGACAGCAGGATGAAAATCTCCTTAAAGCTCAACCTGCTAAATTAATAAACTGTGTTTTCAGTTTTAGCTCTGTGTTAAATGGAGCTGCATAAAATTGTTATACCCATAAAACAGCAGCAGATGCAATATGTTCAAAAATGATTATTTCCTTTTAATTTTATAAACATACAGAAAGTTTACGTTATAGCCTATCTTTAAGCATATTCCCGCTGTAAAATAAAGATGTGGCAAATCAGCTCCAAACACATTTTGTAGTCAAGAAACAACGAGAGGTAGTACACTGCGAGGTGACAGCAGCAAGACAGTAAGGCAGGGTTGCAAGCATTGGCCAGCAAGGTATAATCCTCAGCCCTTGGAGAGGATATAAGCAACCCAGATTTACCTACCCATGACATAATGTTTTTCCACATTCACTGAAACTAAGGAAGACTGCTCAGAGAAAGTGTGGTGAAGAATGGAGTGACGCAGGATGTTATAGGCACCCAAGGAAGAGCACAAAGACAGGCAGACAACCATGGAGAGGGGCTCGAACCGAGTATAATATAGCAAATTAAATATTTTACAATATTAGTGTACAGAACTTCTTTAGAAATTGTAACCTGTTGGGACGTGGTATACCAGGGTAACAGTTCATTAAAATACCACAAAATAAATCAGTTACAAATAAGAACCTTATCTCCTTCTAGTTAGTTACACACAGAGTTTTTTTGACCTGACTGAAAAGCTATTGGGTTTTTTTGAATGGAGAAATGCATTTTGTTCCCTAAATATTTTTGACCAAATTGTTGCAGATCAGCACATCACAGCATTGCGACAGTACTCAGCTATTCATGCAGCTATTTACCACTAAACTGGCAGAATAAAAAAATACCAAGGAATTAAAAGAAAATGCACTTAAGGGTAGCTTCCAAAAATAGAGCATTGGTTTTTTTCTAGCAATGTAACAGTAGTAAAATAGTAATTTATAAGGATATAGCTCTTCAGCGCAGAGTAAAGCATTTTACAAGTCTAGAAAGGAATAGTTATAGATCTCTATATATTTGGGCAAGTAACTGGCACCATAACCACATTTTAATCAAGGTTTCTCACAACATGGATAAAGCCTGCAGTGGTATTTCACAAATAAGACAAGAAATCAGAAAATTATAATTTCACTCCCCAATGTTATCCTCTGGGACCAGAATGAAGGGTCTCAAAGGCTCAGAAAATATGTAACATGCCAGATACAAGATAAACTGGAATCGACTCTTAAAGAGGATTGTGCGTCAAAGAATGAAGATTTGTGTGTTTTTATTAACAGTAATAACAAAGTTTCTGTACAATAAATAAGTCTGTCAAAGGTCATAAAAAAATTTCAGGGCAAGTTATCTGCTGATTGGTGGAAACCTGAGTAAACTAATACTGACACAAAACAAGAAACCTCTCAAAATATACAGAATCAGACCTCGGGGGAGGGGACGGACACGACAGGGCACCACCACAATTCTCAAAAGGTAACAACAGAACATACACTTTCAAAATAATTCCCTATTTATATACATCATCATTTTTATGTGGTTTTCCAAATAACTAATCAGATTTAACTTTGCATTGAAGAAGTGTTCAAAATTCACGTAGTGTTTCATAGATTTGACAACTACTACAAAATTGATCCAAGCTTCAATCAAGGTAACAGGAGATTCTACAGTGACCTCAATTAGCTTTCAAGCAAGCCTTAAGAGAATTAGCAGTCCTCTAAACAGTCGTCATTCATGGGTACATGCATAGAGAGTACAAAGCGTTTGCACCTTTAGAATGTGCAGTTACTCTAATTGAACAGAAGACCAGTTGCATCAATTTTTTTAAGCAATGATTTCATTAAAAGTGTGCTAAGCCAGGCTTGCCCTATTGCTGAACTGAACCTCGAGGTAACCTTAAAAAAAATAAATGGAGAGAAAAAGACAGAGCTGGTGACCTCTACAAGTTTCAAATTCAACAAAAGGTTCTGAATCAGACTTTCATGACTGAGGGGCTGGGTAGCTGGCAGCTGAGTGTAATTTTTGCCATAGAATAGTTCAAATGAAGAACAACAGTGAGTCATCAATGATTAAGAGCAAACAAAAACACAGTTTCCTACTTCTTCAAACCAATTTCTTACTAATAATTTGTGTAGTCTTGTGGCCCTAATTCTCCATGTGGGCAGAAGCAGAGGTATTCAGAAAGTGAGAAAGAAAAGGGAGAAATAACCCACTCCAAAAAAAGATACAACTTGATTTCATGCACAGCTTAAAAAAGAAACACCACCCACATTAAGCCTTGATACACACCTCTTCAATAGCAAATAAGAAATATGTTTGATCACTAGACATTCTCTCTTTATACAAGATGACAGTTGATTAAGATTGTATTACAAAGTTCCAAAATTCAGGTTGAATAACCATGGCCAACTGTCAACAGTAATGAAAACAGAGATATCACTGTAATCGAAAACAACAGGGAAATGAAGAAAACTGAATGCTAATTATTTGTGATTAGTTTCTCCTTTCAAGGAAAAAATGCTGACCTGCTGAGGAAGTTAAAATAGAAGGAGCAGCACATGATTCTAGCACTTTATATGAACCATATTATCCCAAGTTCAAGCAGGTTACATGCTAGGTGAGACAAAATTTCCTGCTTAATTAGATATAGAAGATATAGACTGTCAATAATTTTGTTATATGTTGGCCCTATGTACTATTCAAAAGAAGCTAGTTCAAAATAGTACCTTGCATCTTTTTGACCCTCTAGGCTCTTGAAAAAGTCTTTTCAATGGAAACAAGAATTCTTTTTTCCATGGATATGCCTTTAACTTCCTCTTGCCCTAATTCTGAGTAGTGAAAGTGCTATAACACTTCACACTGCCATCTAAACAGGTCACTTGTAAGATGCCAGACTTACGTCCTTAGAATCTCTGATGAGACTTCCATAATTTCATAAGTTAAAACATTTTTGAAGAAATAGTTCCACTCACATTTCAAAGTTTTTGTTTGTTTTTTGTTTTTTTTTTAAAAAGGGACACATCACAAGAATCCCAGGTTGGAAGGGACCTCAGGGATCATCTAGTCCAACCTTTCTAGGAAGAGCAGAGTCTAAACAGACTCTTGAAGGTGTCCAACGTGGCCAAGCCAGCCACTTCCCTGGGGAGATTATTCTTGTGGGTGACTGTCCTCAATGTGAAAAATTTCCCTCGTGTCCAATTGGTTTATTCATGAAGAAAACTAAAGGAGGAAGAAAGTCACATTTGAAAACATACCCAGTTTGAATGAATATATTAAGTACCTTTTGGCACATACTGCGAAATCATGGGGAGGAGGGGGTAAACAAGAGAAGCAACAAACCTTCAATATATATATATAGTACTAAATAACTAAGCAGTAACTTTACAGCCTCAACAACCCTATTAAAACATGTATTGTGGAAACTGGTGCATATAGCAATGTGAATTAGAATGCAGGCATTTGTAATTCACTCTAACAGGAGAGAATAAAATACTAACCACAGTGATAGGATAATACAGAGCTACCCCAGTATACATGTACAGTCATTTCCCATCATTTTTGGCCTATGTTAAATTTCAGTCAAGTCAGAACAAACCCCAGTACTCAGCAGTGGAATCGCTATTGTCTGACAACTGTATTGGACCAAATATTACAATATGCTAAGTAGTTTGCAGGGAAAGAGGTGGGATAATCTAATGCATTAGACCTCCTAAAATACCATTCGAGATATTTCAACTAACCCATAACTAGTTTCCTGAGCTACCAATTCTCACCACACTGAAATACTGAAACCACAAGCTATTCCTCCTTGATTTACACCACAAGGAACCCTAAGCATTAAAAACCTTCAAACATTTAACAAAGGCTGAGGCTTGCATCTGTTTGAAGATAAACACTGGGCAGCAAAGTCATTGGAAACTGGTGAGATTTAATCATCTTATACTGAAACCTTCATGTTTTAGTTTGAGGAAAGAAAAAGCTCCAAATCTAGACTGAACTCCAAAGTACATGTACATTAATCATAGCTTATTTTATTTTAATTTCTTTTGTATAAACAAAGATTTTAATTATACAGGTCCCTGTTTGTTCTGTTTGTTTCCTAATTAGAGAAAAATGGCAAGTCTCCCAATCTAAGCTGTTTCCCTCTGAAGAATTTAACAATACATTTGGACAGGCACATATATTTATTTGGAGGCTACACAATGAATAAAATCCCATTTGCACTTAACAGAGCAAAGTTTGCCAGAATTCAGTATGTAAGCCAAGGCTCCACGCTCTGCTAATGGCGAAAATGGCTGTCCCTGCAGTCAAGTACTGGATTATGTACTTTCCTCTTGGCAAGTATGAGCCTGGAAACACCCACAACACCTGTTGTTTATTATAAATGGCTGTATTGAAAATATACATGGTTCCTACTGTGAAAGAAAGAAAAAAAAAAAGGTGTGTGGGGTGGGGGGAATTATGAATTATGGACAAAGATGGTAACTGTGCAATCCTAATAGATCCTGCTGAAAGTACTTAACTGCAAAGTGCATTTATATAACAACTTTCACCTAAAACCTCAAAACACAAAAGCTTTCTGTAAAGATAGTTAAAGATTATTGTTAAGGCAGGTTAACAGGCAAAATGAGATGAGGAAACTTACAGAGGTCAGGAACAAAGCAAAGAAATTTCCATTCTGGTGACAAAGCAAGTGACCAGAATTCTGTACTCGGTTAAATCTGGACTAACACATGATGTTCAGTGAAAATGCTCTCAATGTGTTTAACCATTGTATGACTAAAGTCAGTACTCTCTTCTGTAGATGTGTGGAATTACTTTCCAGATCCTACTTGCATGAGAATATTGAAGTAACAAGGATATGGAATGTGAACACTTTAAAGGATTATTTACTAAGAAAAAAAACCAAAAAAACCTCTGAAAGTCTCCTACAGCTTTTACAAGTACAATGAGATCCAAGTCCTGTGGCCTCTTCCTACTCCCGTTTGTTTAGACTGAGTCATTTTCCTGAATGACTCCCCTACTCTATCCTCTTCCCTGAAGAAACCATCTCCCAGCTTTTGCTTGAGAACGTCTTTCTGCAGCCAATACCAGCAACTGCATTGTATCCTTCGTCCTCAGCCTTTGAGGGGACAATGGAATTATGATGGCTTGAATCTTAACCCTAATTTCTATCAGAAGGATACTGGTAAGATCTTGGGTCCTGATCTGGCTCACTCCTTTTGATGAACCAGATCAGTGAGGATCTCTTTCAACAAGTCTCTAAGGTAAAAGAAATAACTGGTATTTGATCTGCAGTATAATTTTTATTGCTATTTTTTATGTGAACAAACAGCCATGACTGTACGCAGCTCCAATCAACGATCTGAGTACCTCGCAGTACACAACTTACGCTCTCAGGATCTTAGTGATTAAGCAAGGTATCATTACCACCCTCTCTTAATTGTGGGAAGCAAAGGCACAGAAAAAGCAGCCGTAGGAAATACACAAAGATCCAGATATTAAAAGTAGACCTCCAAAGCCTATCAAGTATCCAGTCTGAGATTACTCTCTCTCTCAGCAGATGACCTCAGTAAAAGGAACTTTCCTGTTTTTATTAAAAGGGTCTTGACATACTTAATGTATTGAAAGGTCTTATTAATTTGTACTCAGCCTGGGACAGTCTCTGTTAACTTCAGCCCCCTGCTTAACAACCTAGGCTCCTACGTGACAGAATCACAGACTGGTGGGGGTTGGAAGGGACCTCTGGAGCTCATCCCGTCCAACCCCCTACTTGAGCAGGCACCCCCAGAGCAGGGGCACAGGGCCGCGTCCAGGCTGGGTTTGAATGTCTCCAGGGAAGGGACTCCACAGCCTCCCTGGGCAGCCTGTGCCCCTGCTCTGGCACCCGCACAGGGAAGGGGTTTTCCCTCATATTTAAATGGAAAGTACTGTCTTCCAGTCAGCTTTTTCATCATTCTTCCAAATTAAACCATGTTTCTCTCACTTCTCATACACTATGACCAACCTCACAACAAACAATTCACCCCCCAATACATCTTTAATAATTCCCACAGTGCACTGAACGTATTTTCCCTATCCTAAAGTTGCCTTCACATTTCTTTAACCCATCATAAAAGGAAGCAAACCTATTTTATGAGTAATTTTGTGTAACTTGGCTTTGAGTCTGGCTTCCACACCCATCAACTGAAAGGCAGACCTGCTCAAAGCTGTCAACAGAACAGAGTCAAGCTGAGCTGTGCCATGATTTATGCAGGTAGGGCCAGACCTGTCAGTTCCACTGTCATGACAGTGGGGAGGAACAAGGGGTAGAATCCTTACTGATGAAATTCTGGATTCAATACATCAAAAATCCAACACCAATTCCAAAATGACAGAATGCAGTTGTCATATAATTCAAAAAACATATTTCCGTAGCACAACAGTAGGATAAATAAATTAGGAGACAATCTATATTAATATTGGAAGCCTGAGAGCAGACTGCTTATTTTTCCCCCATTTAGATTCCAGACTGAGGCTAAAATATTTTGGTTAAACAAAGGCACAAAGAAGAAAAAAACCACAGTTTGATCAGTTTGATTTATTAAAGAGAGATCACATGTATTTTAATATTTATTAGTATTTCTCACAACTCTATTAGAATCTAATACCTTCAAAACACCAACATGCACCTTGACAAAAGCACCTGCATTTCAGCCCAAGCAGGATTTATGTGGATGAAGTTGTACGTAGGTTATGAAATGATTGCTTTGCTACCAATTTCCCAAGTGTAACCCAAGTCACCTGATGAAAATCAGTATTTAAGTATTGCAGTGGTCCATATTCAAGCTCCTGTCAGAGTTGATAAATCATGTCATTTGGGGAGGGGAAAAAAAAGAGTTCTGGTCAGCTTCCAAGATTAAACATATGAAGGTAGTGTTTTGCCTTGGTGATGCATTTCTACTTTTTCTCACAATTAACATGTACATTAGCAAACTAGATCCATATCTTATGCTCTCAGACACCTCTGAAAATGAAGAAAATCTATCATTCAATGTAATCAGGAAATTTATATATGCAACCAGTTTTTCAACCATAAGATCTGCATGTATTGGTAATCGCTCCCTTTGAATTGGCATATATCCACTTGTGGGCACGTTTTTGTGGAAGACTTGTAAGACATCTACCTAGAATGAAGCTAACCAAGAAGGTTTAATTGGTGTTTCTGTCTCTGTAGGAAGAACACTGGCATTATGGAGATTCTTTGACAGTGCTAGATTTTTCACTAGGTTCTCTTAACCTGAATTTTTAATATTCTTTTTTAAAAGTCGTACTGAAAAGTTTTGGAATAGAAGCCTGACTCTTCACCATATTGCAGCACTGTGCCTAGCATGGCTGAATTCTAATCTTGCTTGGGGACCCCAAATATTGCTGTAATAGCTACTTGCTGATGCTACTAGAACTACTGTCCTAGAAGATACTTAACTTTTAGGTCTAATAAGTATATTTCCTGTATGCTGAAGGTTATAATGCTTACAAATATTATGTTTAGCACTCTCTTAAGTTTACAAGCAAGATATCTATAGCAGCTAGTTGAAGAACTGCCAGAATCAGCTTAATATAAACTGGCCTTAACACAAGCGAAATGATTGGTATTAAACTATTTGGGGAAACACAGATACTTTAGCATACTAAGTTTCCTTACATGATCTGTTTTGAAGCTTCTTTTTCTCAGTTCGTAAGTGAAATAACTCATGAACACAAGATGCACACAAGAACCACAGACAGTTAAGAAGAGAACTAGAATGGCTAGTTTCAAGTTTCCCAAACCAAGAGGAAGGAAAAAATTCCACCATCATCTGTCCTTTTCCTTATCAAGGGATCACATCCATGGTAGTCTCTTCGGTAGCATTTTGCTTCCAGCTACTTGTTAGATTCCTCCCCTGCCCTAGTACACACACCCCCTGCTATCAGACTGTACCTATAAAATGAAAACTCACTGTAGAAAAAAAGGGCATCTAATTGCTTCCTTTCTTGGAGGTGCATCATTCAGTTCTCTTGTACGACTGATACAATCTGACATGAGCATTGTAATTCAATGCATCAACTAGAAAATGTAGAAAGACAGCTTTTCTGAAAAAGCAACAACATATTATTTTAGAATACAAGAAGAGAATAGTAAGTAAACCGAATATACATGTTATCTTTATCTTGACAGGAGAATATATAAAATGTACAACAGCAAGCAATATTGTGTATATCATTACACAAAAATTTAAGTACCTATAAACACGGACAATAGTCTGATATCCTGTCAAAGTAACAAACCGGGATCTTAGTAATAGATAACATGTTGTAGAGTTGCTTTTTATTTTTTAAATTAATGATGTGGAGATTATATATAACAACCAGGGGAAAAGCGCTTTTCTGCAAATAGTAAATATGTATTTCTTACAACGTTTGCTGAAGATTATGCTTTCCTAAGAGCAATTCAATTTTAATCCATTTACTCTATGTACTGAATAACATCAAACCGAAAGGAAGGCTTTCTATCACTAACATACAAACAAAAGCATCAAGTTGGCTTGAGACATTCAGGGATTTTCCCTCATTTTATCCATAATCTCCCTTCTTCAGGGAAGTTTGAACTCTGTTGGTGTCAGTGAAATACCAGTGCATCCCATTCCAGACTGTTTTGCTAGCCAAAAGTCTAAAAACTTCAAAGCAAATAAGTAACAATCTCTGAGATAGAAAGACATTACTTTTTTTCCCCTAGAAGATAATAAAATAGTTAATTTTTTTTTCCTGGTCATGTTCAGTGACATTTTTATGAAAGTTATGTATGAAAAGCTAAGCGCCTAAAACCCCATTTTAAGTGCTACAGTTCTCACGGTTTCAAAAACAGTCATCGGATGTTTGACTTTCTTGAAAAATGGTCCATTAAGGAATTCAAGTCAGAGTTCCTTCTTTTTTTTAAGTTTATATATATTCAGTCATTTTTTAGAATGCAACTACAGGATGCTTCCTACCTATCAAAGTAGCTTGAAGGACTACTTCAGATTTTTCAGATGAAGCTGAACGGGTTGGCAAGTGCATGTGCATGGACAAGCTAATACTCCATTTTATTTACATATACCCAATCTCCTGTAAAATAAGTAAAACCAACCTTTTATATTTCTTTACTTTGCTCTGAAATAAGCACCAGGCCATGAATCTGCAAGCAAATGGTCAACTGCTATTCCTCAGCTAACACAGAAAGTCCTCAGCATTTCATTTTATTGCAAATTATAATGATATGGAAAGGGCAAGTGCCTACCGTCATTACTCAGCCTGATAAAAGAAATCAAACCTTGGTACAATTGAATGACAACGCACTCCAGTTCATTTCTTCCTTGGAATCCATTAACCTCTTTCATATGAGAGCTCTAACAGGTTTGGTGTTTTTTTTTTTTGATGTAGATACAACGTTCTTTTATTATCAGTTACTCTATCACACACTGCTCTAAAAATGTACTCTGCACACAGCCTGTAGTTAGAGGGCTCACAAATTAAATGGCTGTCTTGTCTAGTGGTGATAAAATATCGCTATGGAAAATAAAGAGGTCATCAGTGATAGAAATATAAAATTTAACAAGATACTGTCCACTGTAACAGATAAAGACTTAAAAGCCATACATGACGGGGAAAAAAAACCCCCATCAACTCTCATTGATAACTGAAAGCTGTGTTTTACTACCTTCACAACTCTTCAGTAGCATCTTACTTGGCAAGAAATCCAACTGAAATGGGCAGAGAAAGGTACGATGCAGTGCAAGTAAGGGTCAGAGAAGATTTAAGAAATACTGAACTGGAAAAAAAAATAAAAGTCACGGCATTGTGTATGTCCATCTTCATTTACACACTGTGCATCTACTCTAACTAGAGATAATACAATCCCCATAATTTCAGCTGTTGAAATTAGTGATCCCTTAAACTTGTTTTCCTACATAATTTGTCATAAGTATTAATCATCTCTGTATTCCTCCCTTTTCTTCACTCTTCACACAATGAATACGTTTTTATTTGCCCCTCCATTATTCTAAAACCAAAGTGATAACAATCTACCTAAAAGTATGGCAACAACTGCACAGCTATGCTTACTTATTAATAAAAATTAAGGAATGGAAATATAATATAGTGAACACATGATGTTTTAATAAAGTAGCCTTGGGCAGCAGCAATACATGAGCAGCGAACACTTCTTTTAGTCAAGCAATTTATAATACATTGCACAGGCCCTATGGGATCTCAGAGCAGTTTTTTTACAGTCAATTCAGGGAAAGGAAATACAAATGCTTTTTGCAGATGTCTGTAACACTCCTCTGAGTCCTAAAGTGGTAAGTTCTCGTTTATACCCCCAAAACAAGATTAAAATAATAAAAAAGAACAGCAACTGAAAACTCTTGATATTGTTACCCTCACTTTTACTCCCCACTCACCTGCCACTCAGGCAACCTTCAAACACAGTTGCAAAGCCTGTTTTCCTGTCTGGTGAGTGCAGCCATACAAACCCCCAAGAGCTCCAAGGCAGAGAACAGTGTTGTTTAACCTTCCATGTTCCCTTGTGCTAGGAAATGAAGGTAAGGATTACCCAAGCTACTTAGTCTCATGGGTTCTGTTTGTTTGTTTGTTCTGAATATTTCTTCATTAATTACACTTGTTCAACAGGTGAGCATGGGGAAAAAAGCACAAGAAATAATTAGAATTTAAGTGTTAAAACTGGGGATGAAGGACTGAACACTACATTCACACACATACACAAAAAAATCTATTCTTACCTCCAATAGATCCATTCCTTTAAACCAATAACATCTCACCTCAAAGCTACATTGATTTTCTGCCTCTTACTATTTTCCATAGTTTCAGCGTACCTCATCTTCTCAGGGCCAGGCCACCCTTTTGGCAAGCTCCAGCACCACCCCACCAGCATGCTGGGAAGTGATTCCTGCTGCCTCACTCCTTCCCTTCCTTTCCAAATCAAACCAGAAAACCACAACCCCTTGGGACTATGTCCGAGCCAGTAAACTGAAAAAGACTTAGCACAGGTACCACCATTTATACTGTCTAATCATTCAGCTGCATTTCCGTCAAGTAACTTGTGCTTATATCACTACTTATGTCAAGTAGTACAACAACTGGGAACGGTTCAAGGAACAGCAGAGGCAGGAACTGTGTCCAACTGGAAATATGGACAAGACCACGTTGTTGTGGAGCATTTAGCTTTACAGAACCGAGTTGTTCCCTGGCACTCGTCCTCAAGCCTCGGGAGTGAGTGCTGCCCTTTTTTATTTACAAGCATAGATGCAGCCTTATAGCCTCTGAACAGTAATTATGCTATTACAATAAGATTATCTGGAACTATGAATGGCTACCTCCATTTATTTTAACAGATTTAAGACATGCAGGAATCAGGCGCACAAAGGACTTGAAGTTACAAGCTTGCATTTCAAAGAGATCACTGCTTAAGATCCACAGTCTACAGATTGACAACAGCTTAAATATTTGATTTTATACTGGTTTAAAAAGATGCCTGTCTCTAATAGCAATACAAACCCTAAATCAGCTACCAATCACTGACTGTATGAAAAATCACATATGATAGCATACAAGCAAAGGTTACAGTATTGAAGTTCCTTAGACATTATACAGTCCCAAATGAAACAAATAGTATTTAATAAATTTAATTTTCAGGATAACTGATTTTGTAACCATGCCTAGATAATTTTTAACAACAAAGCTGGGAAAAAGAATACAATAAAAATCAAGACTCAATTTGATCATTTCTCCAAATTTCACTTGACTTAGAACACACTAAAAAGGAAAGAACAAAGATACAAATCCTGATGTTGTTTCTTTATAAAACACAAACTATCTTGTGTTAATAATTTAGCTAAAATAGTCTTCGTCTATTCTAAAACAAGAAACCTTATGATACTTTTCTTTTTAATGGTATGTGGCAATTAATATTACTCTTCCCAAAAGCCTTAACAACCTCTTTGTTTCTCCTGAGCAGGTGAAATATCCACAAGGAAAATTGTTACTCACAAAATTCAAGATGATCTCCCTTATATTCCAGAGACACTGATAAATTCTTTTTCATTAAAAGAATTCAACACTTTCTACATCCAGTACTTACAGAAGCTGTATATCACACAACAGTTTATCATAATTTATGCACAGACTTTGTCTATTACAATAACTGCCCACTAGAAACAAAAAAAAAAAATCCTTGCAATTTCACGATTGTGAAAATAAATGCTTGATTTAAATACTATAACCCACACATGCTGATACCTATAGAAGTCTTTACATGACATGTCCTTTGGTCTGTTTATTTGAATAAATGGAAGATAAACATTATTTGTATCCTTGCCTTTAAAGTAGTCCTTTGCAAATACAACTTCAAATAAGAGAGTATAGACCTTCAGATTAAAATAATTTACATAGGAACGGCAATATTGTACCAGTGTACCTTAGCCACGTTAAGATAACAAAGAAAACCCCATACCTGTCTGGTTGAACAACAATGCTAACATCTTTATGCCCTGAAAAACACAATTCCAGTCTCCTTTAAGAAAAAAAACAACAACCCTGTTACTAGAGAGATAAGAAGCAACCTAACTGAGCTTTGAGATACCTTAGTCTATGGAATATATTGTCGATCTTATTCAAGTGTGACAATAGAACCTACTTGTCTCTAAGTTATAGCTATGCATTTGCCATCGTCTTCTCTGTTGCTTCCTTGATTCACAAACTGAGCTCCTAATTCCTTCTATACACCACATGCAGTGAAACTATTCTCAGCTTATATTAGAGACAAGAATTGAAAATAAGGAGATTCCTTGAAACAGCCAACTAGGGGACATACAAGAAACAGTTGCAAACCATTTCCTGGACCTACCTTGACCAAGGCAAACTTTTTCCTTCAGTCTTATTCCATGTGTCAAAAAAACCCCAAACAATTAACAAGTACTCATGCATGAATTCTTTGCAGAAGCAGTTATCTTTTAAGTCACTGGTATCAGGTCCATGCTTAGCTCAGACTTCTCTAAAGCAACCAAAACTTCTATCAGCTAAAGACACAAGACCCTGGGAATGTCCATGAGCAAGGAAGTCAACAGGTAGGTAAAGAATACCGCACAGATTTGCCTCCATCCCATACCTTCTAACTACTGTAAAAAGAAAATCTATATACAACATTTCTTTTAAAAGGTCCTAAAGGTGTCCAGCTTCCTAAGATCCACTGCCAAATTTTTCTAACAACTGCAGGACTCTCCCTTCATTAAAGTAAACAGGTATCACATCACAGGTTAAAGAAACGTAACATGTTAACACTCAAATAACTGAACATTCAAAAAGGATGAAAAAATATAAAATTATGTATTATTTTCATGAGTTCATCAATACACATACAGTATGTGCAGAAAACAGATTCAGGTTTGTCCTTTTGGACATTCTTTTCTGATACTACCTGATGCACACTGGTATGCCCCACCACCCTGCCCAAATCTTACTGTTTCTAATGAAAAGAGATTTCATTTTATGAACACATTTTTAGAATCAGAAAAGTAAAAAATATCAAAGACCTATCAAGTCATGAACACATCTGTCAAAAGGTGATGCAGAAATTCTTATTATAATGCATTAACCTGTTCAGTTATAATGAGATGAGGCTTTTATCATTTCCCTTTCAGAAGCAGTTTCGTCATTTGCTGAAATTCACTCAAGGTATTTTTGGTCCCAAAATACAACGGTAAGCCTTCTTTTCTTCAATTTTTCCTTGCTGCTCTCAGGATTTATATTTTATATTACAAAAAACAGTCTCTGTCCTTCCTGGGTGTTTGCACCACTCAATCACTTGCAAATGGTTATCAACTAGACTTCTTAGAGCAAGTATCTCAGCTACCGTAACTACCTATGGAAAAGCTTAGATTGAAGAAGAATCGCACCCATTCAGATTATATCTGCTCTTTCTGCAAGAAGAGAAGCCAAATATCCCTTTTATGGGCTTTTAGCACACTATCTCTTCACAACGAGTTGACAGAGTCAAGAAATCAGATTATTGCGGTCGTTTGGTTAATTACAGCAATATTAAGACTTACATTGCAGCATTTACCTTGAAGAGATTTTCAATAATGAAAACTTGTCTGTTATGGTCTACCATTTTGATAGTACTACCTATTGTGAAATATACTGTTCTGAACTGCAGCATTTAAAGGCTGCAAACTTCAGTGTAAAAAGCTGAACAGAAAAGCAGCACATCCACTGGTTCATAGGCTCCACAGCATACATATTTTAGCATTCCTAGGATTCACTTTCATATGTAATGTCTAGAAAAAGCTTTGCCAAACTTACAAGGTTGCCTTCCCCATAACATGTCTGCACCCCTTTGCAAGGGTGACTTCAATTCTGCCCTTGAAGCATGGTTTTAATAATGTTGCCAAGATGCACAAAATTCTTTCTTGTCCTGTATTTCTCTTATCATGGAATTTCTGCAGACAATCTTCATTCAGTACTGCTGGCATGATGTCTTTTGCTTTCTAATTACATTCTTCAGCAACACAATAGAATATAGCCCCACAGACGAGTCACAGCTGTGCTTATTGTGGTACCAACAGTATTTTATGAGGCCATCATCGGTTGACACAGATAGGAATCTAACAGGATATTGGCAATGTGACCTGCAGATATGCTGAGCTTTGACTTACTTCTGAAGAAGCAGCAACATACAGAAGAGTGCTAGTGATAAAAAAATATTTTCGTGGAACCAGTGTGCATAAAAACTTTCCAAGTCTATTGCCTTGCTGATGCCCTTGAATTTTTCCAGGCTTCCCTAGGCCTTAGTGGAGAAGAGTCTTTTCCCAGAAGAATAAAAAGTGCTACAGTGGAAGTCTTCCATTCTCTACTTACTACAGTTAGTATCTAAATGAGATTTGCACTTGGAAGAACGTCAAATTCCCACCATACTATAGTCATGGAATGGATCTTGCTTAATACACTGCTTTCCTAATGAAAGCATCTTTATGTCACTTACTGAAATTATGCTTTCTAATCTAACAGCCTAATTACTCCTAGCTAGATGCTGGTTATGTCAGAAATAGAGTTAACCCAAATCCTGACTAATATAAAGAACTAACCATTAATTTTATCAGGGACATTTAACAGTTCTCACATACAAGGTTGTTTTTTTTTTCTTTTCTTCAAGTAGAATCTGCAGATCATCAAGACAAAAGCCTGGCTCCTATTCAGGAAAACAAGCTCTTTTTATTTCTATAACTGATCAGAATACATCAAATGGAAAATTTATTGTTATACGAAGGAAGTAGCTTTGTATACTATTTTCCACATTTCCCAAAACAATGCAAAGCAAAATGAGTGTCAAGTGCACTAACAGAAGCAATGTGGCCCAGAAACTGAAGGTATTAACAATTTAAACATCGACAGCTTCCACTCATCCCCTGAGCGTAAGGCTTTATTGCACTATTTAAAATAATAGTACCTTGGAACTGTTCTATAACAATGGTTATTAGGAAAAATCTCAGTATAGAGCTTGAAGGTGACCATCTTTCAGTCCACAGGCAAGAGAAGGAAGTAACACTGTCACCCAGAGGAAACTTAACTGTAGGGAGTCCTTGGTATTCTCCCACATTTAAAAGAAATTGTAACATATCCAACTGAATATATCTGCCCTTCATACATATAATTTATTGTACACTCTTGGAGTATTGAAGTGTGCTTTTTTTGGGGACTTTGAAAGCACCTCTCAAGCTTTGGCAAGTACTACGATAAATTATAACTGGCCTGAGAATCTTTAAACCGTACATTTTTTTGGCTGTCCCCATCCACATTAAGTTACTGCAGTCTATCATGTCTGTTTCATAGCATCTGAGCACCATGGACAAGTGAATAATTAGCTTTAGCAAGAATAGCCAGATTTATGTCAAGAAAAATTTAACTCCTATAAAGCTTAGCAACTCAAGAGATTGATTCCCCTCTTCATGCAACACTAATCTCAGTTCATATTTCCCGTATAGTTAAGACAAACTGGTAAAAATGGACATGATTTAATTAAAATCTGAAGCCTTCACAGTACTTGTGTCCCAAATGAAACTTCTAATGAAAATGAAAAAGGCTATTTCTAAGGATTGTAAGCACTAGATTATTTATTTTTATTAATAACCTATGAAGAGTCTACCTTGTAGCAATATAAGAATAAAAACTTTTAGGGTACTCCTCCCCAACACAAATTACATGTTAGAAGAATATTACTCTATAGGTCTACAAATCCACCCTATGTAAAAGCACTGAATGAAGGGTAATGGTCATTCCATGCTTCCTGAAGTAGTTGCCCAATACAGTGAAAAGAGATAGCCTAATACGTTGCATACTGTTTTGTCAGCACTTTAACGTAAAAAGTGACCAATATCTCAACAATGGGCATTAGTATCTGTCCTCTGAAAATTCAGAAAGCTGAAATGTTTAGTTTCCTCTCTGTCTCCTACGCTGAGGAATACTGAATAAAAATCTGAAGGCTAACCATTTTTTTTCCAAGATAATTACTGTTGCATTTCAGATGTGAAATTAAATTTCTTTTATAACACAAACATAAGCAGGTGATTTGTGGTTTGTTGTTTTCTTTCAATGCTTGTGCAGACATAAAATCAGGTACCTTAGGGTATGGCTTCTGAGCAGCGTATTTTTTAATGTTGTTCTTTGGTATGGATTTGCTCTTTGACTTTGTAAAACATCAGTTAAGAACTGCACTCCCAGGACTTTTGCAGAATACAACACTGTGCACATTTACTCAGAGAGTATCTAAGAGAAAAACACCTCCCTCTGCCAACGCTACCACTCAGATTTATATCCAAGTTCAAATGATATCTCCTACAGGGAAATGTGTAGGCCGTCCAAGCTAAAGTATGAAGTAGAAATAAAGAGAAAGAGAAGCCCCAGCATAGCAAGTCTTTTATCATAAATCACAAGCTACTGTAAGAACGCCATACGAAGCCTCCTTTTATTAAAAAGTCTCTCAGCATTCATGACTCCAGTAAACCGTGTTTGTAAGGAAAGGACATTACAAAAAGGTCACCAGCGAGTACCTAAGTACACACACAAAGATCGTTTCAAAGCGCAACTCCAAACCTATACAGAATTGATGGACAAATAAGAAAATTAAGCTAAAATATAAAGCCAGCAACTACATTATTTGCCAGTCTTCATATGCATAAACCAAAAGACTGTACTTAAAAAAAAAAAATACCTATTGGTTTCTATTTCCAGAAAGCATCAAGCAGGAGTGACCAAAGGTTTTTTCATTTGTCCTATCTCAGCTCCAGTTATCTGTGGGTCACAACTGCATCCCTATTTTAGAACCTTCCTATTAGGCCATCCATATACTCTCGCATGCTAGCAGATACCTCTCTGTGATATTCCCCCCGAAATGTTGCTTGCCCATGCCAATAGCCCATAAGCCTGTTAATTCCTCCTTTCAGCCATAATCCCTCCTTTTTCCCTTCTCTTCCCCTGCAAGATTTTGTCCTCATTCACCCCTTCCACTATGAACAGCAGTATGTGTGCCCTCCTTATACTGTTCCCTCTTGCAAATGGAATTTTGTTTCCAATCTTCCCCTACCTCAACTTCATTCAAATATCCTATTTTCTTACCTTCCAGAATCCCTCTTTACCAACTAATCTACTACACCCTGTGCCTATCAATCCCTACTCCCATCTAAAGTTACACGTACCAAAGGACCAAATGTTTTTTTCTACTCTTCCTACTTGTCAAAGAAGCAAGACCCGCAAACGAAGTTCAAAACAGACAGGCAAGTTCAAAATAACTATTTGATACTTTACACACCTTTTAATTAAAAAGTGTAGAACGCTTCTGTGCATAATATTGCAGCTGCTAGAAAGTTTGCGTGGGCTCAACTGCCTGTTCCTTCCATTATTTTTCCATTAAGGGCTATTAATTACACGTGCAAAACCTCTAGCTCAAGAAGTCCTGAAGCCAAAAGTTACCAAAAGCAAAAAGTATTATGGGGAAGTATCGTTACTGTCCATCTCCTCCTCATATTTCTGTTTTGGTATCCAGTGCTGGCCACACTGGAAAAGGGCACACTCTACTAGACATAGGTTTGGACTGATCAAATACACACACACACTCTTACATTAAGTTTTTTTTTCCAGAGGAAATGCCAGTTAAGGATTCATGTCCTCTCCGTCCATCTGTCTGCCTGCTAGTACTTCACGTCCCAGTACAACTTTTGGAATCAGCAAACTAATGTCAGCAAAGTTTTCAGGGATTATTTTATTCTTACAGGTTTTGTGACAACTTGGCAGCTGGGTACGAGACCCAACGTCCATTGGTGCAATAAAAGCACGAACTGCATTTGCCAGCAGCAGGCTGCCCAACCAGTATGCTTACACACAGCTCCAACGAGCAGTTGCCCGTGTTGCCTTCCCTTACCAGAGAAGGACAGCACAGGAAGGAGCAGCAGGAGCAGTGAAGTCACTCCATTATCACATTGTGGGTGGAAACGATGAAAAAGGAGACAAATTTAAAAATTATTTAAAAAAAAACAACAAAGGAAAAAGGAAAAAGTCAACTGTAACCATTCCTCCACATAGCAATTCATTTTCAGATCAATCCTGGTGGTTACTTGGTAAACTCTATTACTACATGAGAGGACAGGGGTATTATAATAACCAGTTCTGAGAGAAACTGAAATTACACCAACTCCATCCTGCCTTCCATGCTCAGGTGCTGAGCTTGAGGGAGGAGCCAGCATGAGCACGCCCTCTGTATGCCAAACAAAGTGGAAGTCTCTTCACCTGCAAATGTTAGGACACATGTACACCAAGTATGAATGGACATGGAAGCTAGCTCTCCAAGATAAGATTAAAAGTACATAGCACTAAACATAAAAACAACCTCCTGTAAAGATGGTTTCTTCCTAAAACCAGTCATTGTCAAGACATAGCAACTTGAACAGTAATATTCTTAACACAGCTTCATTAAGAGCTTACACCTGTGCACAAACTTCCAACTTGGAATTAATCTGAAGAGCCAGAGATTTGAAAGACTAAACATTTGGTTTTGGGGTTTTTTTTTTGTTTGTTTGTTTGTTTTTTTTTAAGGAGGGAGGCGGGAGAAATAACTGTTGCAAAACAATCTGTCGCTAGATAGTTTCCTTTGATACCATTGCTGAAGGGGATAAAAGCTACATTAATACTTTTAAATATCTATATTAATTTCTAGCAGCCCAACTAAAGATCCATTTCAGAGTTCCTAAGATGTTTGTTATTAGAAATAAATGCAAACTAAGAAAATGAAATTATTTGCTTTTTCTAACTAGCCTCCTTCCAAAGCACAAATGAAACAAAAATCAGTGAGAACGGCAACTCTTTTGCAACAAAGTGACATACAACAGGACCTTGATTCAAAGTGCGTAAAATAAGATTCCGTAGGTTGTCTGAACCGCCATTAACAATAAAGCAAAAGTATTTTAACTAAAAGAAAAGTCTTCCCTGTTTTTAATACTGTTGTGCATTATAAGGTAGAAAGCCAATAGAGTAAACTATTCTTTATTTAATGATGATGCTGTACTTCATATGCAAAAGCACTTCTGTTTTTTGCAACCCACCAATAACAAACAAGGAAAGCATGCATAATTGATTATTTGTCTTCTTTTGAATTAAAAATAAATGTTGAAATTGTTCACAGAGTTACTATGAATATGAAGTTTTCTCAGATCATTGTAAATGCAAATGTGGCTTCTAGAAAAGAAAAATCCAAGGTTTTTATTGAAAATAAATTTTTGTAGTAAAAAACCCATAAAAACAAAACCAGCTGCCAGATATAGATGCAGGACAGCAAGTGACTTAGTTTCAGGTGATAGATTGGGGGTTTTAATGACATAGGAGCAGAAGTGATATAGACGAAAAAAATTTGCAGAGAGCACAGGCATCAGCTCCCCAGCCTCCCAAAGCTGTAAAATATCAAGTTGCATTTCTCAGTAGAAGATATTCCAGCTCTCTTTTTTCAAATTAAATTTCTCTTTTTATAGGTATTTCCTGCTGTCAAATTATACAGACCCTTGACCACCCTCTCGGTTCCAGTAAAATTCACATTCAGTAAGCTCTTCACTCTTTCTAGGTGCTGCATATGGAGCCTGTGCATGTAATTAAGGACACTTAGCTCAGTCACTTGATAATGTGGCACTCGGAAGCATTGAACTGCTTGACCTTAATCGCTAGTAAAGGCTCTTGATTCTGGGGCTAGCTACCCTACTAAACGCAGCTGGAGTTGATTAGTGGCAAACCGTTCAGACCAAGCTACAAAATCCTTTTCTTTTTGCTCTCCCTTCTCCCTTTCACCCTCCTCTAGGTACCTCTGCTACAACCATCGCTCTCCCTGTGGTCACCCTTTCACCTTTTGAAATGCTTTTCTCTTCCCTCACAACCTGCCTCCGAGATGCCCCTGCTCCAAACCCATAAAGTCCCCCACCTATAAACTAACTCTGTGCTACATCCAGACTTTCTTCCTCTCACCTGAAGATTCCCTTCTGCCTTCAATAATACCTTTTAGGCTTTTTCTCACCCCATGCCCACAAATGAAGGCCTTTTGTAGTATCTTGCCTATTATTCTCTATCCACTGAGAAATTAACACATTTTTACAAATCAAGAATGCATGAAAAAGTCATTCATGTATTTGTACAAGTCTTTTAAGACACAATTATGAATCCTTGATTTGCCATATTTTAGAAACTGTCCAATTATTAGCAGAAATACTAATTTGTAGAAAGCAAATTGACCTACTGTACTGCTCAAGATGGTATCTTTGTTTAGAATGAGTTTAGAGAGGAATCCAGAAGGATGTTTAAAAAATAGACAATATACCATTGGGAGACATTTTATTCATAGAGACATTGTGAGGAAAGGACTGAAAACATTGAAGATGACTTAATTATAATCCTGAAATTAATGAAATATTTCTGTTCCTCTAGGCAGTGTATGAACTTTTAACATAGTCTGGGTCAGTACTGGGCTATGGATTTTGGGGAAAGAATTAGGAATAACGAGCTATCAGATCTATTTCACTTTTCCCCCTGGATTTATCTGGTTTGTTAGTTTAAAGGAGAACTATAAAATAGTAGAAAAAAAAATATTTTTAATATTAATTCCCTGAAATTCTGAAACAGGTTGTGTTATTGGACCTTTAGGCAACAGTACAGAAATTCAACAGAACATACAACTGTGGAAGTGTGCTTTTTCACATAAAATTGATGACTTTAAAATGAGGGGCAATGCTTTACCACCCCAGAGCAGGTGTGTAGAGAATGAGGAGGAAGCACAACTCCTCCTTCAGCTTGTGCCTCCATGTGAAGCACAGGTGTGATGGTAGAAATACAAACAGAAGATAAAGCAGCTATGACCTGGCATAGAAAGAAATATTTAATATATAGGAGTGGATAGAGTTGAACCATTTCAGAAGCACATGTGCTCAAAGGCTGTTACTCAGCAACATCTATAAAAAAAATATCATGAAAGGCACTTCAAAGCATTCTTTGTAATACCTTTTGAAACATTTGGTAAAAACTCTAGAGTTGTGACTGCTCTGAAAGCTATAACAAATCTGTCATTAATATCTTCTGCTTTTTTAATTACAAACAAGGATATACTAGGGTGATATATTTCACCTGGAGCTAGCATGTTCTTCATATCACTTCAAGACACAAAAAGCAGTATAAAATGATTGATTGGGACACATTAGCATTACATATATAAATTTTATTGTTGCATTTTATGTTTCCTTTGTTCATTTCCTACTTATTTCCTGCTGAATGCTACATTGATGAAAATGAACTACTAAGTCAAAGACAGTTTTTAGCAGCCACAGTATGGCCAAAACTATGGAGTTGCAGCCTGTAACAGGCAAGAGGCTGCATGTTAACTTAAACGGAGGTATTGGGTTTTGTCTGGTCTTTCTTGGACTGTCTGAAAGAAATTGCTTTTGCCTGTTAAACTACAGCAATTGCTTGATGACCACTGCCTGATTTGTTTTAGGTTTTGTATGACTGTGGTGTTACATACATATATATATTTCTGTAACTATTAGAGAGTAATAATTATTCTGTGCAGAATGAGCTGTGATCCTAGCATAATAATGCAATGCAAAGGAATATGGACATAGGACAACAGCAAGAGGCCCTGAAAGTGTAGGCACAAGGTGATAACAGACATCAGACTAAACAAGCACTGGTCAATTACTGGTCAAATGCAATGCAACCTCAAGAACTAAGTCTAGTTTTAAGATTAAAGTGAACAAAGATCAACTATTCAATATGTGTAAAATACATATGTAATAAATTCAGACATCATATTTGCAGAGCAGTGACACAAGGACACAGTGTAAAACCTACTTAAGCATATAAACAGCAGTCACACAAAACTGACTCCCAAAGTAGACCCAGAAGCAAGAAGCCATCAACATCACACTGCTCCCAGTAAGGAGTAGAGAACAGCTCCCACTAGCAACATTCTTCTTCGTGTGAGGGACTGGGACACTGACAAATTCTTGTAACTGAGGCTACATAGTCATATTGTTGGGGTGCTGGTGCAGGCAATTATTTCCTGTGTAGTTCTCATATCTCACAGAGGTTAACAGCCTGTCTAGCAAAACCACATATGAGTACTCTGCTTCAGTTCATGTGCAAGGAAAGAAAGAGAAAGGAAAAGGAGGAACAATCAAGTATCCCTTTAAAATTTCAACACATAACTTGATCAAGGAGTGAAATGCAAAAATTGTTTTCTTCACAAAAAAAGCTCAAAAAGTAAAAAAGTATAGCATGATTTTAAAGCAAAGATTGTAAGAAACCATTGGTTTACTGATTTATGCTGTATATTGGACATTTGGGATTTTTATTAGAGTTTTGGCCTAAGCTAACTGACCTGGAACAACCAATTAATTATTCCATGCCTTAGTTTGCCCATCTAAAAGAAACATACACACACCTGAAGAACATTGGGAGGCAACTTTGATATTTTTTAATAGAAGTGGAAATTCATATTGCAGGTTTATAAATTGCAATGCATTTCAAACAACTAGAATTTAAATAAGCCTCCTTTGATCATCCAGGGAGAATTCTGGAGACCTCCTGTTCTCAAAACTAGATTCTCAAGTTTAAAGAATATCACTTCAGCAGCTATTCCCGTCATAATGTGAAGTGTCCTATGTTTTTATTTGTAAACAAGTATTTTCTTTATTAAAAGAAAAAGTCACTCTCATGTTGCTTGAGGCATGTGATAACACTACAGATGAGTTTTGTCTTCTTTATTCATGTTAGCATTTACAGCTGAGCAAGATACAGCTTAACATTTCTAAAATCATGGCATCATATAGGAAACTACTTCAGCAATTCTCAAGATGATTCTTCACTTATTACTTTGTAGGGGGAAACAAACAAAAACCACAACACACCAGCTGGGTTAAAATCTCTTCAGCTTTTACTCTGACCCCAATGTAATTTATTTTTAAATGGGGTGGGAAAACCCCACACAACTGTTGGAGCTACCCAACTATTAAAAACATAAGTAAATAAAATGTTTCAGCTATTAAAACTGCACCTCAGATGTGTTCTTCAAATTAATATGCCTTAAAAGGATATTTGAAATAGCAACACACACCTGGCATAGTGAAAAGACATGCTTTTTAAACTGAGATGTAATGATGTGGAAATAAATATGTAAGGTCAGCGTAATATTTTGTATTGAATCACTTCCACGAGAAGATGATGTTGAGATTGTTTTGGGTGCCCTGGTCCTCATAGCATCTGTTCTTTTGTAACTAGTGCACGAAAAACAAGTTGGGAAAGTCCATCTTGCCAAGAGGAAAGAAAAGGTGCAAAATAAAGGGAATCAGCCCTCATTCTTTTCTGGCAGAGCTAAAAAAACCTCATCTGCCTTGCAAACATTGTACTTCATTGCAGTTAAATTATCTCACCTGTCCTTAAAAAGAAGGTGTAAGGACACACAGCACCATTCACATCACATTTACCAGAGAATTCTATGGGCCTGGCAGTTACTGTGCGGCAGCAAACGCACAGAACTGTCGCCATCACTGCAATATGTACCACAAAGGCACTGGTTAGCGTACTTTCTCTTGGTAGGTCTCTGACCTACACATAGCAGACACATGCTACCACAGTCATGCTGTAGCTGGGGAACAACTTATAAAGGAAACTAGTCCTGCTACTTAAAATACCTTCCAGCAGACTGGGAAGATTTGCCCCACACAGCTATGTTAGGTACACTAGTTACCTCTGTTAAACAATTAAACAGCAAGTACATGATTCATGCAGTACCAATGAGACTTCTGTATTTACTAATCTTGTGTCCTACTTCGTTTCCTTCACTCACTGTATCAGTAAAAAACTGCAGGTCAGAGCAGTTAAGAAAAATTGAATTCATACATGTCTATTTTTAAAAGTGTGTTCTTTTTAAAAGGTATTATCATCCCATCACCTTCATCCCATCTGCAAATTCTGTCATTCCATGAATGCTCACATACAAACATGCTGAACAAAATCTCAGACTGTGTTTCAAAAAAATGTGAATGGATGACATTGCGCTGTTAAGAAGGCTGCTGGTAAAGGCACAGCTGTAGAGGGATGACTGGCAGGAAAATGAGGCCTTCAGAATTAAGGAAAAATTTTTGTCTGTTTGGCATGTCATAATTTTCACTAAAAATATTTTTTAAAAGCTATGTCATCTTTTCATATTTAATAGTGTTCCTCTCAAACCCAGAACAGTGGAGCACTGTAGTGGGGGTCTGGAGTTTTCAAAAGAACTAGTTGAAGTTAATGCCATTTTAACAGAGGTTTGGAGCGCTAATTACAGTGAGCTGCGAATGTCTCCGGTTTAAAAGTTACTTAATCCCTCATGGCAGAACTGTGGGTGCTGGCTTTCCTACCCTCTTTCTAAAGTGCAAGCTGTTAAAAATGCTAATTGTCTGAATTCACAAAATTCTCCCTTCAAAGAGAAATAAAGCTGTTTTGAAAGGCAGTTTTCAATATGATCTTGATTCCGAAGCAGCCTATTTAGAGAAAATGAGATCCATAAATGTCAACACCACCTGTAGTCTGCCTGAAAATGTGCCTGCTTTCTGACAACAGCATTGATAAGCCACAGGCACACTAGAACAAACATCCTTACTTTATCTGTTAGATAAAAGTTGAAGGAGGTGGTGGTTACTAGGAAACTTTCTGTTCCTAATCTGTTTCAACATAAATCTCCAAATACAAGTATAAGCATCAAACAATGATAAATAAAATTCAGTAGGCAACATTTTTCCCTAAGAAGCCAGGAAAGTCAGGAGAAGCCTTCTTAGGTTTGGAGACAATCTCTGTAAAACAGTGCAAAAACATGTAACATTAAAGGCATATTCTGAGTGCATTGTGACCACGAGAAAAAGCTGTGTGACATAGTATATGAGAAGCAGACATTCTGACAGTGCAACCCCCAATCTTATAGAGAGGACGTGACAGAAAACCTCTGGACAGGTGGAACACCTTAACAGAGGTTATGAAATAAATGCATTTAGATAATATTTTATATGAAACGATTGGATAAGTTATGTTTATTCCAATTATGAAGAATGAAATTTTGGTATTAAGATAAGCACAGCTAAAAAGAACAAAGGAGGAATAGCTACAGCTAGTGAAGTTTTTTGTCTGCTAGAGATTTCCTGGGGGAATTTTTAATAATGGATGTCATTCTTGTACAGGAGTTTCTGTCAATAAGTCATGAAAAAAAAACCACAATGGCTTAAACTCAAAGAACAACACTTTAAAAAAAGCCCATAAAGTTTTAAAAACTTTTGCGGTCGTTTTTGCAATGAAAGGTGATCATAACAATAGAAAGAAATCAAAATGTGATGTTCTAATGAAGCCTTTTCTATTATTTGTTTCTCATTTTGATTGCCAGGTGATTTGTAGGGAGAGGGAAACAAAGAAAATCAAAAGGAAACCTGAATTTAAACAGCATCGCAGTCCTCTATGGAATATTCATTAGTACATGAGCAGGACCATTTCAGTGTTGTTTTGCATGAAAATCTTTTGAGGGGAAGAAATAAAGGAAAGCAAACACAGAGATCACAGGAGTTACCATGCAAAAAGTAAGGTCAATGACCTATCTAGATCAGTGTCCTACTAATAACAGCCATGAACTTGAATATGCAAACCATAGTGTAGCAGATTATTACAGTGGTTACAAAGAGTCTTATCAGGAACAACTCTCACAATCTCAAACTGGGGAATCACTGAAAGGTGGTTTTGTTTTGTTTCATGTTTTCCCCCTCCTGTACTCCACAAGAGTCAATATAGCTCAACCACACAAAGTCAGGTCTTTTCTTCAGACTCTATTAATTCCTCTGTGGTTACAAGAGCCAAGTGAAAAAATCTAACATACCATTTTATACTTCCCCACACCAGTTCAAGATCGTTTCCCACAGTACGTTAAGTGTACTGTCCAATTCAGCTTCAAATAAAATCAAGCCACAGGACTTCAAAATCACTTCAGGCAGGTTATTGCAAAGTCTAATACGTTTTATTGGTTTTAAGTAAAATGCTTTCTTTCATTACATTAATTTGAATTCCCTTAGCAACTTGCTATTCTTTTGAATCTACCGAAATATTCCAATTACTCCATAGCAGTTATAAAAGAGCCTTTGAATACTTGTTGATATTTCCTTTGAGTTAGCCAGCCTTTTCAAAATCTAGGCCAAACTGTCTATTACTGTAAATCAACATAGCAAAATTAAAATTAATTACAGCAAATATGAATCTGGCATACTACAAGAATCCAGGTGGAGGCAGGATTAAAAAGATGGACAAAACAGAATTTATATGCATTATGTTTCACCTGTTTGTTTTGCCATCTTATGATGGCAAAGGATGGAAATCCAGTTCTGTTTGAAAAACTAACATCACCACTTATTCTGCAAAAATAACTTGGAGAGTATTTGCAAGTTTATTGTGATTGTCCACATTCCCATTGGACTTTTTTTCCCCCCCCTTTCTCCATACAACTGAAGTGGTGGCTGCCCGAGTTTCAAACAAGTACTAGAATGTTAACTGTTCCCAAATGCTATATGGGGCTTTCTTAACCTGCTTTCACTAATCTTATAGATAACTCATGTGAAGAGGTTATTTCTATCAGTTCTCATTTCCTTTTTCAATTAGCAGAGATACCTGGACTTTGCATGCACCAGCTGAGCTACTTCTATTCTTTTTGCCTAACAAAAGAATTGTAAGATTTTCAGGAGCCTTGAAACACACATGAAATCAGACATTACTTTGGCATGAGTGAAATTGTTTGTTTGGTTTTGTTTGTTTGTTGTTGTTTTTCAGGTTTGGGGGTTTTTTTCCCTAAATGCTTCTGTAGGTTTTTTTTAAACATCATCACATACACTCATTAACAGCATTGATTTAACCACAAATGAAATCAAACTCTTAAATAGCTACTGAACAAGTAGAGCAGAAGCAATAGGAGCAAACACTTGCCCTTTCCCAAACAGCCCCACTTACATTCCTCCATACATGTTGAAAAATCAAATCAGTTGTAGGCACAGCTGAAAGTCAGTCCTGGAGCAAACGATACAGGCTATTAGAATGGACGTAAAACAGTGGCAGTTAAAATAGGAATCCTTGATTTTGATATACAAGAGGGAGACATTTGCCAGAAATGTTACATGTTCTGACTCCAGCTCCACAGACCCATATTTCAACTAACAATCTACAACTGAAACTGTGTTAATACAGTACAACTGGAATCCTATTGTAATAATTAGTCCATCAAGTTCCACAGAAATGTCAGTATCATACTAGGGATTAATACATTTTTCTAAAGTTTTCCATGTAATTCTACTGTAGAATCCCTGAACAAAATTGGACCAGATAGGTCACAAAAAATAGAATCAATTTTTCCATGGACCCAGTTTCTTTCCCTTCTAACTTGGATTTTGCGTACTATCAATCTCTTCCCTTCTTCTGACACACCCTATTAACTGAGGGTCAGATAAAGAGCAAAAGGAGGAAATAACATCTCAATGTCATCTTCCTTAGAAGAAAGGTCTTGCCAGGACACAGATGAGCAGGGATTGCCTTCATCAGCATAAAGAGCAGACAGATGTTTAACATTGAGACTTTTTCCTATATAGACAGAGTCTGGCTCAGAACTGCGACTCACATTGCTTCAGCTGCCAGTGGCTCAGAATGGGGGATCCCAACTGTCCTCTCAGAATGACCTGTACAGCTTTTGGATTGTGTTAATTTTCCATGATTTTAGCACTGAAATGTGTTCTTATTAACAATATCACTTAATTAAGTTCATTAATTCTTCAATCAAATAATTTATTGTCTTGCACTTGACTATTTTATAAAGACTTGAGAGAAAGCTTATTTTGAAGCTTAATTCTTGTGGTACAGTGTCAGTTTCAGAAAGCTGATTTGTTCTTCATAGTGAAAGTTCTTTCAAAAACATGTTACAGCCTAAGAAAATCTGTAACTAATGAAGAAATCCTTAAATATATCTGGTCAAACTAAGAACTACTTTTGGTCATAAACTCTCATAGACAATGAAATATAGATATGACTTCTCACTGAGGAACACTCTCAAAGTACCGAAGAGACTGACAGCACAGCTAACTGTTTTTTAAATTATAAGAGACAACCAAGAAAGATTACTTTCAGTAGTTAAAAACATTTTTCCACTTAGTTGTATAAATATGTGAAACTTAGGGTAGAAGCCAGGCCACTCAAAATTCTAGATAAGACTATCTCATGAGAATTAACATATTTCCAGCTTCCATCTGTGAGGTCATTAAAGTTCCAATCTGTTCAAAATGAGAAAGTCAGGCCCAAGTGGAAGTATCTCAATCTGATTTTCATAAATCTTAGACATAGTTACCCAGATTTCTAATTTAATAACTGTTTGGGTCAACTATAAACTCTATGTTCTATAATAGTCAGACTATTTGCTAGCATAATGAACCAAGGTTCAGGTTTCAAATCTTTGTTGCTCTAAGTTATTCAAAAAGTAGATATTTGCTCAAGTCCACCTCTGTTTAGAAAAAATTAAATTGTGCAAGGTCCCCAAAGGGCAGAGATAAAATTGCAAGGCATGATGCAGAACACCAATCTGGGTCCAGGAAGCAGAATGCTCATGTTAACACAGTGTCAGTCTTGGTCTGTAAGACTGCCGACACTGCCCTACTCCTTCCATTTCCAGAACCTGTGGGCGCAGGGTGCTTCACACTCACTTGTCACCACATGGTGTAAATGGGCTTTGAGTTGCTTTTAACCTATCCAGTTAAAGAGGAAAAAGCCTGCTTGTTTAAGAGAAGATTTGGGTTAATTTTCATACTTGAAAGCTGTTTCCTTCCCTCTGCTCCTTCCCAAAGCTTCAATCTCCTCCTTCAAAAAAACCCAAACAAAAAAACCAACCCACACCAAACAAATATAAAAAACCAACCCTTAACTAGATTTCTTGCAGAAATGTCAGTATTGAAGAAACTTAGCTAACATTGTATTAGGCCAAGATGTTTTTCATATATGTTAAAACTACAGCACACTAAACTATCTTTAATTAGAAGAATAGACATTCAATATCCTTGCAGAAGGACTGAGAGACTGATAAAAGGGAAAACTCACCCCTTTGCTGGGCCATAAAGTGTGAAGTCAATATCCTTTAACCAAGGACATCCCGGAGCAATTAGAACAACCATGTTGCCAAACTGGTAAGAACTAAGTGTCCTTTGGGTGAACTGTCCTCATTATAACACTAAAAATCACGCCCGTAGGCCAGAAAGCCCTCTACTTAAATAAACCCCTTATTCTCTGAGCATTTGTAGTAAATTTAAAAGGAGCTGTACATTTGAGATGAAGTGAGAAAAAAGCTACCCAATGACCAGTTGGGGGATACAATATTACATGTCACTAACACATTTAACTGTATAAATACCTACTGTGATTTTGATCCAGTGTGCTTGATTTGTGGGAAACCACCGAGCACCCAGGCTTGTGCAACCCTGAGATAAACAAGCAATGTCTCTCCTGAGTGCGTGATTGTTGGCTCTTTGTGCACCAGGTGACAAATCCGCTTTTCAGCCAACAAAGGGAAAGGTTAAACTAGTCCTGTCTCATTTATCAGAATTATTTTCTTCCTCTTTCCATATTTTTTTCTGTGGTACAAAATAAAGTAGATTATTTGACATAGCACTAAATGACAAATATGAGAGTTATATTTTTGTCCTGGTTTCAGCTGGGATACAGTTAATTTTCTTTCAAGTCACTGGTACAGTGCTGTGTTTTGGATTTAGGATGGGAATAATGTTGATAACACACTGATGTTTTAGGTATTGCTAAGCAGGGCTTATACAGAGCCAAGGCCTTTTTGTGCTTCTCACCAGCAAGGTGTTGAGTAGGCACAAGGGGTTGGGAGGGGACACAGCTGGGACAGTGACCCCAGCTGACCCCAGGGATGTCCCACACCATATGACATCATGCTCAGCATATAAACTAAGGAAAAGCTGACTGGGGTTCCACTGCTTGAGAACTGCCTGGGCATTGGCCAGCAGGTGGTGAGCAATTGCATTGTCCATCACTTGTTTTGTACATTCTTTTATTATTAATTTCCCTTCCTTTTCTGTCCTGTTAAATTGTCTTTATCTCAACCTGCAAGTTTTACCTCCCCCCGTCCCACTGGAGGGGGGAGCCAGCGAACAGCTGTGTCGTGTTTAGCTGTCTGCAGGTTTAAACCACAACAATTTTCCACCAAAGAAATCTGCAGTTAGATCATGTAACAGTTGACACTAGACTTTTTTCCTTATATATCTGATTTCTGACATTCAGGAATGTGACCTTCAAAATCAATTTCCTTTTCAGTTTGATTTTTTTCTGTTCCTTCTTGTTTAACAGTTATTAAGTATCTCATAAGCACACACTGTACATCAGAGAACTACCATAACATAGGCCTTACTTTATTTTTCTCCATTTGTTCTACTTCAAGTTTTCATCTCATCTGATCCATCTGCTTCAAGATGATGTTTAAACAAAATTCTTTCAAGTTAAAGAAATAAATATGGGAAACTTTTATTATTTTAAACCAGCACCTGTTATCTCTCAAGCTCTGGCTGTTTGCTGTACCTTCTGTAATTTCACAGCAGCTGACCGGAGTAGAATTTGGCATATCTAAATTTTTAAAGCAATACTCACTATGCCTCAATCCACTTAATTGCACCTAAAGTGTGGGTGGAAGAGTTGTAGATTTTAGGAGTAAGGGAATGGCATCTTTTCTGTTGTTACTAATTTTATGTACGTTTTTCTTTTTTTCACATGCTGAATCAAGACGACGTAAACCAGGCCCATGGTGAGTCATAGCAAGTTACTATCATGAATCTGGAGAATTAATCATTAAAGGAGTGGTTCCCTACCCAAAAAGCAGATGAATACCTCTGCAAACAATCACAGAAGACACTTAAGGTGTCAATAGTGCCTTTAAATGCTCACTTTCCATTGCTTATTAGGAGAATGTAACTATTTCCAGCTTCCATCTGGAATGCAATTACAATTACACTACTAGAGGCAAGCAAAAGACAAAACCATAAGCAGCCAAATTTAGCTCTGAGTTTCCTAAATTGTCAAGAATTCAGATCCAAACTTAGGATTTAATGACACAGGCTGTGTCACATACATACACATATTAGAACCAAACGATTATAAAAATTAATACGTTCAGTTTTAAGTACCTTTAAAAATTAGGATATTAAAGGAAGTTAAGCATCTAAGTTCCCATATCTGCACAATGGACAGTGGTTCGCATTTTCGATTTTTTTATTTTTCTACCAAGGATATGATTCACCTATAAGCTGTATGAAAGAAGCAGGTACAAGATTTTAGGACTGTTGCCTGAATGTGTATACTCTGCCACTACTTAGCTCAGGAGATTTACACTTCTCTCCTACATTCAGCCACCCAGGTATGGTGTCATCTTTACCCAAGCTTTGTTCACAGGAATCCTGGCAGTCATACCTACAGGAGCAGTAGCTGACATAGACTTTTTATTTGTACCCATAAAGAACTAATGACAACCAACCTCTTAATTTATACACCTAAAACGGCTGATCATCTTTCATTGTATATGGACAACATTCTCCATTATCTTTGCTTCTTTTTGAAGTGTAGTAAATCCACCACATACCTGTTTTATTTACATGAGCTGGATAAAAATTAAAAACTAGGAAGTGCAAAGAAAGTACAGCCATATTAAACACAGAAGTTACTAGCCCTTAACATACAACATTTAGCCTTGAGAGGGATGACACTAGGCACTAAGTCATAACCGATTCTTATCTTCTTTCCTTCTCTTTGACACTTCGTCCTTTACCTCAATGGCTTTCTACCACTGCTTGCAAAGTTCAGTAATTGTGTAACAAGGACATGTCTGTAAGAAGGCAAAACTTCAGGACTCTTTTTCCAAAGGGCAGTGAAAAAAAAAAAGTCATAGTTATTTCACTGCTGTATATGGTTTCTTTTCCAGAGGAAAAAAGAGAAGGGAATCTTTTACTGGGACTTGTTGTGTCTTGGAAAAGCAAAGATGCAGCCTTAAGAAAAGTCAGATTCTAAACTCAATATTCCACTTCAAAAAAGCTGATGCAGCTACTAATTCTCTAAATTGCCACAAAACTAAAATGTCCATGGCCCTAAGGAGCGGGTACAAAAAAATGCAGTGAGCCTAATCCTCAGAAGCTGTCCTATGCTCCCTACCTATACATAAATCCTGCCTATATTCAATGCCACCAGGGCAACAAATATAGCTCTTTGCAGAATAATATTCTATAATAATAGAACCTCAGTAGTTTTGTTGTGATGGAGCTCAGCACCACAAAAACTAGTTTTACCAGAGAATTAATCAGGAGGAAAATTCTTAACAGCAAGATTCTTCTACTCCCATCAATGTTACATTTATTACTTGCGTTGCAGTAGTGCCCATGGGTATCAGTAAGACTAAGACCGTGTTGTAGTAGCCACTGTTAAATATTTATGGGCACTACCCAAGGATTAAGACACTCTTGAAAAAATAAAGTAACTTACCTACTCCCAGGTAAAATATTTGAAAGCTGAATCATCAACATAAAAGTGCTTTCAGCTACTTGAGTAACATACAGAGAAGTGAAGAGTACTGTAACCCAGATGAAAGATGTGTTGCTTGTCAGTACCATTGCTTTTTTTTAATCCCTACAACTTTTCCTACCTCTATCTAGGAAATAGAAGAGAAAGGTGCATGTTAAGGGGCTAAGACACTCTTCATCTTGCCTTCCCACTCATAATCTTAAGACGACTGTCAAAAGATTTTTAATTTCCTGTGCTATAGAGATCAGGTTAATCTTCAGTGATAGGTGTTAACGAAATCCTATAAGCAGAGCTAAGTTCTATGCACTGAAATGTAAAACCATTGGCATCCATCATTAGTAATTATTCCTGTGCCCAAATAAAACTTTTAATATGGCAATCACTACATATGTTAACTATAATTACGAAGTGTCTGTGCTACTACTGAATTAAGAGTGTTAAGTATTTACAATTTGTTCTGGACAGGTAGTGAGCCTTCTGGTTTTGAAAACTTCTGGGTTTTTCCAGAACCTAAATCTGACAGTAATAAGCGAGAATTCTTGAAGTAAAAGCCACTCATACCAAAATCTGTAAAAAATTAGCATGAAGGCAGCTGATCAGATCCAATGAATGCTTTGCATCTCTCTACACTGACATTCACTCCTGAATCTGTTTTCACTTGTACAGACCAAAGTAGAACCACAGAGTCCACCAAAGCCTCCAAACCTACTGCTCATAACAACAGAGCGAGATTTCAAAGATGATAGCTAAAAGTTTATGCAGTATTAAGTATTTCCTAATAGGTGTATTTTCCAGCCTGTATATTATCTGCTCATGACACTCTAGGAACTGAAAACATTCAACCTGTGAGCTGTTCAAAGATTTAATTTTCTGTTTGAACATATACAATGAAGTCTTTTCTTTGTCCTGATGTCTCATTTGTTACTTCAGATCCACATAGTGAGTTTACTGTGAACAGTCCCCAAGTTAAAAATTAACTGTATGACCTAGTACAACCTAGTCAGGAACGAATGCTCAATAACTAAACACAAGAAAATCATGCACCATGTATAGATAACCACAGAATTGTTAGAACTCGTCTTCTGTCTCTGATGGTCGATATTTCAAATGACCCTCTGAAGGCACATCACAGAACAAAATTCTATAGAACCCTGAGTGGAAGGTTACCAAGGACCACAAAGTCAATTTCTAACTCAGCATTTTAATAGTCTCATCATTATACTAAGTTTGACACACGGATTCAAGAGGTGTGTCTGTGTCAGCATTTTAGGACTTTAGGAAAAATCTCACATCTGTAGCCTCCTTTTATACACTGGTTGACATTGCAGAGTGATCTAGGAGTGCCTGAGCTGAATTCCTTTCATACCTATCTAATCCAAAAGATGAACTCCAAGGTCATATTTAATGCTATCAAACCACTAACAGACACTCAATTCACAAACTGAATCCTGTGATGTGTGCAGAGCATGGACATCAGGTTCTCAGCACCATCATTTCTGACACTCTAAATCATCTTCTGCTGTGATGCATTAATTTGAAAGTCAGCTTTAATGTCAGCCATGATGTCAGTTTTTGAAATACTTAAGTGTTTCTATGCTGTCATTCATAATGACACAATGCTGAGCAATGTTTGGGCCTTTGTGCAAGTTCTCAAGTAAACTGCTTTCAGTTACAGAAGAGATGACTTTCCCACAAAGTCAACATCCAGAGCAGAAACATTTGTTTAATAGTGCACGCAATTGTTTGGTCAAGAAAGATACATTAGGAGCACTTGCTTCTACTCCAGGGTCAGCTTTTCCTGCTGCCTTGTTGTGGTACCTCTACCCTTCTACAGTTTTAATTTCCCTCTAAACTACAGAAGTCTGAAGCATCAGCAGCAAAAGTAACTAAAACAGTGGGGAAGAGAGGCCAGCCTTTCAGGGTTGATAGACAGATTTCCAAAAGGCTTCATGACAACTTGTTCCCTGTGCATGAAGGAAATAAAACAATGGATGAAGCAGAATATAAGAATTTCAGAGAGAAAGGTTTTCACCTTTAAAACAGATACTTACTATGAGTCCTCCCACACATATCTAGAATCAGTCTCTTACCAAACACCTGAAAGTATTACATCACTATGGTGACTTTCATTGAAGAGTACCAAAAGTTTGTCCGCACTACTCAGAACTAATGAAATCAAGAATTACTTCACATTACATACCATCTTGTTAAAAAAAGAAAGATAGCAAAAAGCCTGCTTTCAGAGGCTACATAAAAGCAGAATAAGCAGAAAACAACCTTCCCAACTTCCTGTTACCACAAATTCCAAAAAGCCCAAGTCATAAATTACTGTGTCTGGCAACAACAGCACAAAAAAGCTCAAATGTGTAGTATCTGACAGCTTGAGATACAGGTTTGGCCAAAATAACAGTCAGCACCCTCAAGCCACTGTTAAATCTTCAGGTTTGTCCTCTTGCTGAGCATTGGTCCCTCTGTGCTGCCTAGTTACTATCACCAGAAATCTTTCCTTTTTCAAAGACATGCTGATTACACACAAGCTTGATATTGAGGAAGCTAAACAACCAGCTTGGTGCACTAATTTGTATGCAGCTATCACATTTGCAGCTCTACCTCACAGTTTCTGAAAAGCCAGAACACTTTCCCTGTACTATGCTAGAAAAGGAATTCAATAGACTTCAATCCTTTTTACAAATTAGCCTTCAACTGGCAATTTTTGCTGCAAAACTATTATAACAATTTGCTTTTCCACAGAAAACCAATTCAGTTCAAGCAATAGCTATTCAGTAGCATTTTCCAAGTATGGGTAAGTACACAGATTTGTCAGTTTGCATGTGCATAAAGGACTTTATAGGCTATTAATACATTTCCTACTCTATGTATGGACTGTATGCTACTTTGATATACCATGGTCGAAAAAGACGACGGCAAAAAGAGACAAGAAAAATCCACTTACTTCATTCATTTAATCAAGAACCATCATCCCCCACCCACAAAAACCCACCCCACAACATTGAGGAGCTGAGGAAGTTTTCATTCCTTAAATAAGCAGTCACTACTCATTGTGAAGTGGGTAGACAGAACTTCCTCTAAAAATAACACCACTTACAGAGCAGAGAGCAGTATTAATCCCCCATCAAGTACAGTAAAAGCCTTGAATGTTCTTTCTATGACCAAGAGGAAAAATTAGTCTTTTCTCACCCAGAAACATGCCAACAATCCAATGTGATGTAGACAAAGACATTCTTGCAAACAATAAGTTATTGTTTCAATATACCTAATGCGCTTTATACCATAATAAAAATCACTCTTGTGGAGTCCAACAGAAAAGCCATAAACGTATATGAAATCATAATTTACCAAAGATGCAAATTAAGAGTTAAACTAGAAAGCAATAGAGGAGTTCTAGTCCATTTAGAGCAGCTATGGATGGTTAATGACAGCTAAAAACATCTTTACTGGATGTTTTGTATGGGACTGACAAATAGAAAAGACAATCTGGGGGAAAAAATATCAAGTTAGTATCAATTTTCATTCAGAATACATTAATTGAATTTATGCTACGAGGTAGAAGACCTACATACCTTTTTCTTATATTTTTTGTGGTTGCTGTATAACTTTGATCTACTTGTTAAGAAAAAAAATGGTTAGAATAACTTAAGGGCATCAAACTTCTTGATTCTCCTTTTATAAAAAACTTCTCATCTATCATGAGAATTCCACTCACATTCTCCTAATGTGCCTAAAACCTGGGGTTCTTTTTACTTAGTTCTTATTCCAGAGGTCTTTTGACTTATTCTGGCAATTTGCAAATGCTGCCAATTCCTAGCAACAACCTGTCAGTTTTAAAGTTATGTATTTCTTTCATCAAGTTACATTACAGAAATTTAGTACCATTCAACGAATGTGTTTAACAGCTTTCAAAGGCACACACTAACATCAGTTTATCTATGATTTTTTAATTTGTTTAGGAAGAAGTACATGAAGGATTATATAATTTGAGAATGGCTATTCCCCTGGGACTTTATTCAAGAGTATAAATAATGAAATTTGAGAAGTATTATACTAACTATACTCAGTAACAAGTATTACACTAATTACTATGCAGTCTCCTGAAAAAAAAATTTAGTGAATTAAAGTGCAGAAGGGTGAAGTAATATGGTCAACAGCTCTAAATTCAGGAAGTAATAATTAACAATTTTCTAAAGATTTGTTAAGAAAGAAGCTCTTAAAAACACAGTTCCCAAGAGTTTCAGTTTAAAAATGCTAAGATTTCAAAATTGGATGTATGTTCCATTAGTGGTTGCACAAAAGTCCCACAGCCTTTGGCTCTGCACATTTTACTGTAACGTGTAATAGAGCAAATTGTGTAGTGCCCTGTTATGAGCCAATGGTGGTAGAAACTGTATTAAAAATGGACTAAGAAAGAGATTATTATATAAGGGTTAAACATGAAAGCAAGAGGAAATGAAAATTAGAAAACAAATGTGAAATTCTTCTGAAGGAATATGATTTTGTCCCAAAGGGCCTTCCTACATATTAAAGGGCTGGTTTTGGGTGGAGAGGGGGAGGGTTTTGTTTGGGGTTTTGGGGGTTGTCTTTGGTTGGTTGGTTTTTGTTCTTCCTAACCACAGAAGCAACCACAAATCAATGCAATGGAGAACTAAAAATAACTAGAAAGTTATTCCAATTCCCTTAAGTTGCAAGGCATTTTTCTTCATAAACATCTCAAGTGGAATAGATATTTGCAACAAGAGATTAGTAAAAGCCATGCCAAATTATGAGTTTTCTCTTCACCAAGTCTGAGTCCTTCCAGATAGGCACACTTCAGGGATTCATCTCACTCTCACTACCTGATCAAAACTGTATGGTACACAGTTACTCTGTGGGGTGCCATGAATCCAGCCATGCTGAGAATGAAGGCTGCATCACGTGGCTACACAAAGCAACCTTTTTACCTGACCGTCTCCCACCCCAACATGCATTGTATGGGTAGAGCCAGTGGAAGAATTGCTGCTAATCTGTGGGGTCCTGAAACCTGAACTTTAAACACCATTTGCCATGGGGACATCCCTGTTAATGCATTTTATTTGTTAAGTTCCCTGCTCCTATCATGTTCTCAAAACTCTGCTTCATGAATTTCCAAAGAAAGAAGGATCAGGAACAGCAAAAGCTACCTCTGTTACTATGAGGTATGATTTCGGCTTTGTAAAACTGGCATTGATCTGACATGAACGAGAACAGTGAATAAGTGGTTGCAAACAGAGTAAATAACTTACATGGCTATAAAGGTGCAAAGCTCTCCCATTTTTAGTACTTTCTTTCAATTACTTAGAAGATTGATAATCTACAGTGTGCATAGAAAGTGTTAAAATACATTCTGGAGATACTAAATGGATAAGTCCAGATGTTAAGAACAATGGACATGCAAGTCAAAACTCAACCACATTCACTAGTGAGAACCACTGGAGGATATAGAGATCAGAATGAACAGCAAATCCTGAACACAGGCAAAGGTGTAATGGTTCTAATGTATCCGTTAAAGACTCTGGCAATTGTTCCAGATAGTCTATTTTGAGAAATACTATCTCAAAAGAAATAAGAATCCCTTAATCACTATAACGGCAAAGTGCATTAGGTTCTAAAAAAAGTGTTCGTCAGCACTGAATAAACTTTTGCAGACAATAAAATTTAAATTTATCAGAACATAATGGAAAATACCTAAGAACATTTGAAACCCATCAAGAATGCACCCTTTAAGGTGGACAAGCTAAGCAGACCACAGCGTGACAGTGCAGCTAATTGCTAAAAAAGCAAATCAATTGGGAAATAGTAAATTCACAAATTCTGATGTTCGTGTTGCAGAAGTTTTTAATTATCAGTTCTTAAGTGTGAGAAGCCATGAGAAATATTGCTGATAGTTGTATGATTGGTTACAAAACTCGTGTTCAGGAAACATGCACACAAAAAAGATTCCTGATGTATAACTACAGAAAATACATAAAAACGATGTAATAAGAATCCTCTTGTGAATTAGGTGCAATCCTGTCTTAAATTCCTGCTGCCAGGCAATACAATCACATGGTTCAAAAGCTGTCTTTTACAGTCACTGGGTATTTCTGTGCATCTCAAAGTATGCTGCATTGAGGGGAGACAGCCCTTGAAGTAAGAACCAGCAGAGTCCTGTTGGAAGCCATAACAATCAAACCTGTCATATCGTCAAGCTCAGACTGTACTGTAATTATAATAATTCTTCAAATATTGAATAGCTTGTTATATAAACAGTGACAGAAAAGATAGAACAGAGGCTGGAGACCCCTTCATGGAGCTCAAAGGAAGAACAGCTCTCACTTAAACTTGCAAACTGTAACAACCTATAAAAAGCCTTCAAAGTTCTCTACTCTGTTTTTTCCCCCCAGTCCTAACCTCCACTCTATAACCTCTAACTGCAAAGAGGAGGGAAAATCACTCCATGGAGCTCCAAGAATGATGATACCCATGCCTGAAGGGGTAGCAGCCCTCAGCCTAACTCCTGGAGTACCACAGCCTACAGAAGTCCCCCAAAGGTCTCCACTCTGGAGCGCTGTCATCCCTGACTTCCAATATATAACTGCAGCCCAATCGTAGGTTGTACAGAATCTAATTCTTACAAAGTACTGAAGTGAAAAAAGGGCAAGTAGCACCTCTCCATCTTTAAAAAGTGAATGTTTTCCTTTTCAAGACTTCCTTCCCTCTAATTCAACACTTGGATCTTTGAGATAGCTGCCTACTCAATAGATATATTCAGCTGAATTTAAAGAAATACATATTCTTTTAAAATAATTATTAGTTCCTTTTTCTAGTTGACATATTTTCTTTATCTGGAACTAGATTTATTGGTTTTTACCTTTCTGAAATTAGTCAGCCAGTATTTGGCAAGAGTAAGTGAAAAATCTTTTAGTGCAATAGATTTTAGCAATTTTGCTACTTTTATAGAAATAGACATTGATTTTTCACAAAAGCAAGCACTGCTGAAGAGGAACATTAAAACAGTTCAAGTAGTACAAGAAAAATATGCAACACAAAGAAAATGAAGCTTATGCTGTACTTGATCAAAATTGTGCAGAAGCTTAGATACACAGCATGCAATAACTTGCATTTAAAGTGAATTGTCTAAAACAAGGCAAACATCATAATAGTCTAAAGGTCTTCTGAAGAAGAGATATACTGAAAGAAAGCCTTTTGCATATCTCTATAGATAGTAAGAAGCCTTTCTTTTACCAGGGAAATGCTGAATATATAATTAAGCACTAAACAGTGTTGCATACATTGTTATATTCAGAACTGTTCCATAGAGAAAAAACAACTCTTTCACAGGTCTGACAACCGCAAACTCAAGTTTTATACATGAGCTCAACAGCTATGTCAATCAAAAAGACTGACTTGGAAGATACACACATTTATCAGTTTAAGTGAAATAGATTGTGCTCTTATTCAGAGCACTTAGTATCACTTGCCCACATGATATACCACAATTCTATCTTTGTAAATAAACACACGTTAAATGTGTTACATTATCTATAAGAATCACAACAACACCAAGAATTCTTTTATCTCCTTCACATGTCCTTTTTAATCAAATTAGAAAGAATCAAATCCAGTAGAAAAGCTTAGTAAAAAAAACCGAGCCATCAACTCTCTCAAATCTTGTATTTAAAAGTTAGTGGACTTTGTTTAAACAGATTTGAGTCAGAGCCATGATTTAGGGCCATGAAGCTGATTAAAAGACTGGAGCACCTGAAGAGAGGCTGCGACGGTTGGGACAGTTCAACTTTAAGTAGTCAGGTATTAGGGGAGAGAGATATCAAAAGCATATAAACACCTAGTGTCAGAATGTAAAGAAAGTCAGAGCCTTATTCTTCTCAGTGGTATCCAGTCAGGGGACAAGAGGTAATAGGCAAAGATTGAAATACAAGAAATTTGAACTATATTTAAGGAAAACAAAAACCCAAACCAAAAAACCACATCAAACCCACAAACCTACTAAAACCCAAGAGCACCACAAAAACATGAGGTTGTTTGTTTTGTTGGGGGTTTTTTGTTTGGTTTTTTTTTTTTTATACAGTGAGGCTGCAACGGGTTGTGTTGTCCCCATCTTTGGAGGTATTCAAAACGGACAATGTCCTGAGCAACCAGTTGATCCTGCTGTGAGCAGGGGTCAAACTAGATGGTCTTCAGAGATCCCTTCCCACATCAGCAATTCTGTGAAATCCCTCCCCATAAATTATCAACAGGTTGATGTCACTGAAGAGTTGCTACCTGAATTCCTTGATATGTTGAACTTGATTAAAAATTAATGCAGAGTTTCCAGGTTCTTTCAAAAAAAAACAAAACGGTTTAGGTTGGGTTAGCACTCCCAGTTAATCTAACATGGCATCTCAGTCTGAGCTACAGCCCTGATTTTTGTCCAAGAAGTTATGTCAGAATCAAGGAGTCATGAGATGCATTGTGGTTTTTAGTTCCTAGTTTATCCTTATTCTTGGAAGCAGATGTTAACCCTTTGCACTTTCAGATTTTTTTTAAATTATTTATTGTCCTAAAACAGACACACAAGTAATCCAATTGGTAAGAACAGGAATACAAGGTCAAACTAAAGATCCCCCTAGTTCAATACTCTGCCTCCCAGCAGCAGCTAACAGCAGATGACTGAGCTTGAAAGAACATGACAAATATACAGGGATATAGTGTACATAGTGTTCTGTGGGAATGTTCTATAATCCAAAGATTCATTGTTCAAGAATTTATTGAAAAGAAGTAATTTCTTTGCATAAAACAACCCTTAATAATTTGAATTTGCCACCTACTTGTCCAATTGCTTTTGAACCCAGTCAAAATTTAGTATCTACATACAATGCACTGGATCAATGACTTCCACAGCTTAACTTCCTGCTGTGTGAGGAACTCTTCTTTAATCATACTGAACCAACCACTTGCTGGGTTTGATAGCCCTTAATTCTCATACTGGAAGAGACAACTACCTCCTGTTCTCTTTTCCATGTCATTCGTATTTCTTCTCTGCTATTTCTTTTCCAGCCTAAAAGCTCCTAGCATAACCAACTTGTCATTCTTAAAAACAAAGTTCAATTCTGCTGATTTTCCTCTAACATTCTTCTCTAGATCTCCTCTGATTCTACTACATCCTGAGACAAGAAAAATCAAATCAGCAGACAATATGAAACACCTGTGCATTATGGATTTAGAGATGCATAATGTTGTTCTTTATTTTCCAGTCTCTATTCAGCTCCTAATAAATAAAAAGTCCTGTCTTGCTTTCTGGATTTTGACTACTGTTCTCAGTAATTTCAATAAGCCATGAGAAGTGCCAAGGTCTTGTTTCAGAACCTATCATTTTATTTGTAAAGCCAGGATTGTCCAGGATACTTGGAATGAATATGGTGGAAATGGTGATGTTTTACCTAGCCACATAATTTTAGCATCATTGTCTATCAGACGTGAAATATACTTTGCAGGTGCATCTGCCAGCATTTGACAGTAAATACATTCATTGTACTTTTTTTAACTGGAAGAATAATTCTGTTCTGAATAAAATACAAGGCTAACAAAAGCAGTTATTCTTTACTCATGGTTTTACATCTGGGTGAAAATGGCTCCCAAGCAAATATAGCTAACACTAACATCTGCACATAATTTGTAAGGCAAACTGAAATCAGTATGAATTACTACTGGGGCTGTACTACAGCATCTCCTTTATGGTATCAAATAGTTCCCTGTAACCCATGGCCAAATTCCATGAAATACATTTACTTTTTGACTGCACAGCAAGTTAATTAATCTTGAAATAAACCATTAATACTGAAAATAACCTATAAGTCTTCTAATTTCAAGAGTTTTCAGTTTTAGACAGTCCTGAAACATATTTTTGTAAGATTGTAAAGTCAGGAACTTCATGACCAATGTACAGAACAGCAGCATCGAGTACATATATAGATGTGTGCACCAAAAGTGTGTTGTTCTTATGGGGACTTTTTTTTTAATCATAGAAATTATGTTTTCTACCAGAAAAAAAAAAATCAGCTTAATTAAAAATTGAAGTGCAACAGTATTTGGACTTTCTAGTCAAGCTTGTTCTTCTAGAGTATTCTAGTATGGAAATTTTCTTATTTATATTTCAAAGTCTGCACTCCATGCCCACTAATGGCATGTTACAATTCACATTTCTTTACCATTTTACTTTTCTGGTTTAAGGCCTGCACCCTGTCAGCATCCCTCTCGGATTTGTTTTGCTCTTTCTCTATATATGCTTCCTTTTTTACTAAAAACACCTCAAAAGGATTCAAACCCCTTCATCAGAGTATTTCAAGCCCTCATTACTGTCCCACAGACCTTCATCAAAAGCTTGTCTTTCTAAGCCAAATTATCCCAAACTTTATAACCACACCCAAGGGACGATATTCACTCAGAATTAACCAAAAGCAATTCAGCCTGGCCATCTGGCATTAATTCCAATCCTGAGGACTTGCAGATCCCAAAAGTAAGCCTCACAGAAGCGTTTCATTTTTGAAAACTTACTTTAACTTCAACCTTAACAGACATTCATCCCTTCAGATTTGTCTATATTTCTTAGGCCTACTGACTTGCATGACCCAGCAGCCAATCCAACTCTTCAGACCTACTCTCCAAAACACTGACCTTCCTCCCAGCTCTAGTTTTAACCATGTAGCAAAAAAGTTATATTTGCATCCACCAGACCAAGCAAACTGTGCTATCACGACTACAGACCTGGTGACACTTAACAAAACGTCCACAAAGTAGGCTGAAAACTGGTACTAAAACCAGCTGCCTTTGGTTTGTTTGGGATAAACAGAGATCATTAGTCAGAAGTCAGAGCTTGAGGTAAGATTTTACTGCTGGAACGAGGAAACACACTAAGCTCAGCCTGCTTTAATCTTGACAGGTTACCTATGACAAATTTAATTGTACTCAGTAACATGAACTATATTTTAAATACAGCATTATTTAACTGTACACTAATATTTAGCATAGAAAATATATGATGCAACATATTTATGGCCAATGACAGTGTATCAAATGGGACAGACACCGGTGCCAAATTCAATTGGCATCAAGTAACAATCCCCTGCTTTTCAGACAAAAAAAGATAATCAAATGCAAATGTTTTATTTTATTTTCATCCCATAAACAATCATTTTATAGTAGGTATTAAGCATCAAAAGTGAACACAATCATAACTCTGGAATTCCCAAAAATATGCAGAACACAGGCAGCTCTGACTAGGAAGCAGTTTATGTTTTTACATATTCCTTAGGGAATTTTCTGTACAGGTTTCTGTTATCAGAGTGGCAACTCCTATCTTTTGTTTTGTCTCTGACAACCTGCCAGGATAACTAAACCCACAACTCGGCATGTCTCAGTGACTACAGAATCTTCTGGACAGACATCAGAAGACTAGCATGGCAGTAACTCATGTCTCTAACGAAGAGAAGAATATCTCCAGCACCAGATGTCCAGTTAATCCAGCCTCAAAGGCAAAAAAACCCAAACAAACAAAACCAAACCCCCAAAAAACCCAGGGCAGGGAAGGAAGAGGGGGACTGCGGAACAGATACATCTATTCTGTTTGACCTAACCAAGTGCAAATCCTCAAGAAAACAAAAATGCAAAAAGAAACACAGTATTTGAATATTGCAGCCTTCAGGTCAACCCTCTAAGTCCTCACAGAAGTAACCAACAGCTCATTAGGAAGATGTCCATGCAGCAATATGATTCTATTGTAAGTCTGCCTTGTTATTTCACCGCATTCACAGGCATCCCTCCTAATATAAGTTATACACTGTCCAAACAGGTCAACTGCAGAGATTACAAAGTTTAACCTATGAATCAGTTTAGACACTGGAGCAGCCCTTTAGCAGCGTAAGCATAAATTTCTATTGGTTGACATGCAGAAGTCTCAAATCCTCTCATCTGGCCAGAGTTCTAGTCTACACCTAGGCACAAGAAATTTCTTAAACCATGGGTTCCTCCCATGCGAGGCCCATTTTGTCAAATATTCTCAGAAAATAAGAATTTGGCTGTACAATAGTTTTATATAGCTAATCCATGCAAGAGGAAGGAAACATTTGGGAACTGTCTGGCTAGCATGTGTCTCTGTCCATCTGTTCAACAGCCCAGTTGAAGTTATTCACCCAGGAAAGAGGATATGTATCTTCAGTTCCTCTGACTCATTTAAGTATATGTTTTGACTCAGTTCTTTCACACTTAGGTCATTCTCCAAGAATAAGACCCCTGGAGTTTCAAGTCTTTCTTGAACAGCCTTACTGAAACTGTTTTGTTCTGTAGAATTACCCATAGTCTTCAAGTTCCTGCTCGGACTATGTGCTTCTGCAAATTCCACACTTAGAGTGCAGCACTATTTTATGGCAATACTCTTTCTTAGTTCAAAACTATGTATTCATCTAGCATTAACTAATAGCACTGGAACTAGGAGGCAGACAGATTTTTCAGTTCACTGCATAAAACAAGCACTATGCAACTCACATTTCCCTGTCTGAAAGAGAAATCTGCTGCTGAATTGTTAGGAGCATGCTCTTCATCCAGTGCAAAAAGATACTTAAGATACACAGCGTTAAGTAGATACATTACAAGATGGACAGATTTTAAATCCGGAAGAAAAAAATTTGGCCTTGTTATAGTCTGTACTAGATATCCTGAGATTGAGCAGAACACGAAGGAACCTTTTTTGTGCCTTTGGATTTTCTTATTTTTAAAAAAGGACAAAGACTAAAGCCACTAAGAAGTTCCACTATTTGGATATTGACCAAAGTTCTCATCTATGGTAATGGGAGAGTCTGTAAGGTTATCCCGTCCCTCTGTATACCACTGCTCAAAGTATTCTGAAAAAGACTTAATGCACATGCTCACTAAATGTTATGGAAGAACAGATACTGGTGGAAATGGAAGTTCTATATGGGATAATCTTCTACTGTTCAACATTCAGTCCAAGACCGGCAGTCAGAAAGAAAGCAGAAATAAATTGATTTCAAGCTCCTTTTGCATCTTCTTAATTCTGGGATCCAAATATCCTGCTACTAACTACAAGATTTAAATGAATATATGTCTATACAAAGCTGTTATAGTTCATTGTTTGCTTTCTGAAGGTAGGTATATTAGCTCAAATGAAACAGTAAACTAACGGCTCCTGGACCAAGACTGAGTGCCTTTGTAGCACTCTCTTTAGGCCGTGCAGAGCGTCACAGACTACTCAAGGAACTGCAGTGCTATTTAGAACTAAGGCAGTTAATAGGTATCCTCAATAAGCCCCCAATGACTTTACTCTGTAATGCATATGAGGAAGTTCTAGCATCCTCAAAGAAATAATGAATATTTTCCTCAAGAGTGGAAAAGAGGAATGCAGATTTTTCCGCTTTGAATAGAAAGTAAGGTATAATTCTTTTTTCCAGACTAGTATCATGTGGCAGGTGATATTTAGTAAAAAAGTTTTCAAAGCCAACAAACACCTTATTTCAGTATTTCCAATAAAGCATCATTATTCCTACTGTTCTCCAGGGTAAGCTTCACTTAAACTTTGTCCATTTAATATAATAGTCAGAAGGCTAGTCAGAAATCAAATAGATTTTTGTCTATATGAATTGCTTAACTTCGTTAAAGTAAGAGCAAAAAGTTTGAGTGCTTTGATGGCAAAGTGCCTATTTCTGAAGCAGCGTGTCCTAAATGCTCTATTAAGTGATAACTGATTTTTCAGTGTTCTGAACTTCTTTAAAAAGTGTTTCATCCATTATTGCAAACACTAGAAGTCAGAAAAGTATATTGGAAATAGTTGCAGAGTCAGATCATCTGCATATAAAATATATTCCCATGATCTTCTCAATGATAACAAGACAGACAGGAAAATACTGTAACATTCAGCAAATCCTTAGTCTCAGCATGATGAAAAATTGAGAACAGGGGAAAGGCAATTCTGATTTCAAGAGCTATGTACTAACTGCATCTAAAATAAAAGATAAACTAAAGTTCCATTATAAGAAGACATACCCATTTAGTTCCATGGGTCAGCATTTATGATGCAGGCACTAGTATTTTTAATATTGTGTAGGTTGCAGTCATATCAAAGAAATTGTTGTCTTTCAATCTTGAGGGGGTCTTTTTGTAGATCAAATGAGAGTTAACTAATTTTGATAATAAGCTTTGTTTAATATTTTGCCAAAAGAAAAATAATTTAGAGATTTTTACATAGACAGTTATAAGAAAAGCAACAAAAAATGATGCTTTGGTTACGAAAAGAGGGAAATATCAAAGGTTCGGGGGTTTTTTGGGGGGTGGGGGCATATATTTTTTAAATTTGAAGGAGATAGTTCATCTTAAATATAAAGATATTGAATATAAAGATATCCCTCATCTTTTAATGCAACCATTACACATTTTGTTGAATGCTTGTGAGAAGTTTCTGCTGTTTGCCCATTTGAAATACTGCAATTTTCAACTGCATCCTTAGATATGGATTATTTTGAAGCTGTCTAATTAGAATAAAGGCGGCCTTGATTCAGTACTTAAGCCACCAAATGATCATATTGTTAGATTTAACCTTTCCCATGTGATGCATCTTCTAGCTACAAAATAGAAAGTTTAACAAAATTTATTATTTGATAGTCATTACTCGACCATATTGTACAGTAGTTTAAGACTGCTTCTAAATAGAAGCAGTCAATTAACATGGAAAAAAGTTTTCCATATTAACCTCTTCATTAGTGCACACCTGTGTGCACTATAATATTAAGGGACTAGTGCCACTTCATTCAAAGATACACAGCTGAACATATGAACTCCTTTCATAGAAGAATATTACGAACTAGTTGAGGGCAGCAGACAGTTCATAATTCACACCAGTCATGTACATAGCAGTTATGTTTCAGAGGCAAAAGAAAAAATCCAACCAAAAATCTTTACAAATACAACACAGAAAGGAAGACTACTGCTCCCGCAGGCACAAAACACAGCTTCCTACAAACCTATGCCAAAAGTATCCCTTGGAAAATATTTCTGTTTCAAGAGACTGGCATACAAAGGTGCATCTTCTTTTATTTATTTTTAAATTACAATTGTGCTATTTAACGTCAAAATGAGCTACATTCATTTAGGTACCATGATCTCAATATCAAACTATGGCAAATTAAATACTTACTGTAACAAAGTTAAGTAAATAGAGACACAGTTATCCCCCTGCCAACAGCTATGTCATTTATAATACTGAGTACATGAAACACTACTTATATTCTGGCCATGAGATTTAGACAACTGGGATATGTATGGTCTGGCACAGCATATCATATTTACTCGTATAATGTATGTTGAAGGATGTTATGTACATGCCCATGGTATTGAAGGGATATATAGACAATCATATGCATCCCCAAACGTATGTGAGTATAAGTTCAGCACAAAATAAAACAAAATTCTGCAGAACTTCTACACTGAAAACTCAGAAGTCAGACCACTAGAAATCCATGTGTTTAACATTTTTATTGCAGGGGCAGAGGGGAACACAATGGGGAATGGGAAAAACAACTGACACGGACAGGACAATAAAGAAAGTGTGTAAACAGGAACTCCCCAGTAATATAACACCATAAAACCATGTAAGAGGTAAATGCTTAGAAGAGCTTGATGAAAACAAAATTCTCTCTGTGTAGCTGTCCTAGCAATGAATTGCTTCAAAATACACTCTGAGGTTTTTACATAGGAATCACCCATGACAGTTTAAACAGTTTTAATATATGGAAAGTATAAACATTTTGTCAAAATCTGGACACAGGATTTTTATGCTAAGGGGAAATTAAGATGGGAAACATTTAAACAGAATGCAAACCAATTAGACAGCACTTATCTAAAGACATTTAGCTGCTTTTGAATATACTCCTGCTTTTCTCCCACATTACAGTTGTCTTTTATGGGACTCCTGATAACAGCATTGCTTCAGCTGGAGCCAGAAACCTGCCGGTAAACAGTGAGAGAAGACAAGCGCCAGCTCCCCAGTTTCCCTTTTGGCCAACAGCAACAGGACCTGGGAGTTTGCTCTTGGATCTGCCAATGTGCAAGTGCTGGCCAGAGTCAAGATTCCTGTTTTGCATCTGCCACACACACCTTGAAATGCCTTACAGAGTAGAACAGGAACCCCTGCTTTTCATGTATGAAGGGTTTGTTATGTTTACTTGGGTTTTGCTTCAGCCTTCAAACATAAAAGGCTATGGTGAAGAGGAAGGGACTAATCTGTTCTATAAAACCAGATTTGGGAGGACACAATGAACTTAAATGGCAGTAAAGAAAATTCAAGTTATTAGAAAAAAATTGTCCATAGTAAAGACAAAATGCTACAATAGGCTGCCTGCAGAGAACATAAATGTTCAAAATTGACATCTAAAAACAGGTTAGCAAAACGCCTATGAAGGATGCCAGTTACAGTTGATTTTTGTCTCGGGTAGGAGGCATTTAGTCCAATGATTCTTTAAAAGGGGAGGGAGAAAGAAATCCCACATAAATCCCTGAAAAATTAAAATCACCTCTACATAAAAACATTTTCTAGTAAGTCGTAACATTTTACAAATCTTTTTAAAATGCAATATAAATGCCAATTGTATTTATGGCCACTTGTTTGTGATCCCAGGGAAGAGATCTAGCTGAAAGCTGTGCAGGCAAAAATACTTTGACCTCTACCACTGAGTGGGGCCAGTGCTTAGCAAAGGGTGAGAGCATGCAGCTGTGGGTAGGGCAGAAAGGTGGGACCACAGCATCCCCTGTCTCCCTTAGCTTTACTGATCATGGAATGACACCATAAATAGCAGGTATGAAAATTCTGATAGTATACTGCAAAAACCCATTTAAATCTGAAAGTAATTTTTAGTTCCCTGTTAATGTCAGGCATTTACCAATCAAGGCAGGATGTGTTAATCAGTATGTTTTCAAAATATTAATAAACACAGTTCAATCGTTCTCCAAAAAAAAGATAATAAAAAGAAATACACCTCTGCCAACATGGAAAAATAACCACAGAAAGATATGGGGTTGATCTGGCAGTAGCTGTAAGAATATTCTTATACTGACAATGTTGTAACTCTGAAAGGAAGCTTTTAATGTAATTTTCTTTTTTTAAAATCACATAAAAAATAATTGAAGAACATACAATGACCAAAAACCCTTTTAAAAACATTCATTAGCACCAGGCGTGTATTCATTAAGAAGTAAAACCACTACTGAATGCATAGTTTTATACTAGCTTTGTGTGTTTTCAAGAGTAAAAAAATTAACCAGAATTTCATTTCCACTCAAAAAAAAAAAAAGAAAGTCTGCAACTATGAATGTGAAAGTAGACAAAATTCTTCTCAAAATAGTGTTACTGTCTCAGCTAACATAAACCCAACAGCAGGTGAGTTATATCAGACAGAAATTAAGCATCAAATCTAGGATCTTTGGAAAAAAAATAAACAAACTCCTAGTAAGAGAGGTCTTTTTGAATCCAGTCTCAAGCACAGAATCACAATTCTTTATAATTCATACATTTCATTATAACATAAATCAGCTGCATTTAATAAATCTATCCATGAGTGTGTTCTCATACTATCACCTACCAGAGTCAAAATTTTCATATGCAAGGATTATTAACAGAAACCTTTGTCTACAGAGTATCTTGTAACAAACTGCTTACTGGGGAAAGTCCCAAGAGCTCACTGGTGAGAAAAATAATGGAGAAATATGCCCTATTTTGCATTTTAATCTTGATTCATTTTGAAGAGTTCCAAAAACGCCACACATTTGCAAAAAAAGATAAAATTAATATAAATTACAGTGGAAGATTAGTTTTGCTTTCTGATGCCAAAGCCTATTGGCTTTGGCAATATATGCCATATTTGCATGTGCTGAACACTTTCAGCCATCTTTTACCATCAAATACTGTATAGTAATGGCATCCAAAGGGTTATTTTATGATGGAATTCACAGGAACTATGCCAACACATTTTTTTGAAGAAAATCTATTGCTATTAACACACACTACCACATTAGACCAAAACTACCACCCACATTCTGGGCCAATTCTTAATTTGTTCTCTGCTGGAGTCTTCATCTAAAGCTATTTGTCTGATATAACTGGATGCCTTTCAAATTTCTTCTTGCATCTCTTCAAACGTGATGTTTGCCTGCATGCTTGTTCAGTAAGTATAATGACCATGAGGCTTGCTCTTGTATACTTTAAAGTCTGATTTTGCTTTCCAAAACAATTTGCAACTTTTGTCTCTATTGAAAGTTTTTAGGAAATGAACACTCCACAAGATCAACTACCATTAATTTTGTTCTCTTTTGCATTTAATTTTTATTATCTTCAAAAAACCAGAAGATACAACTTCACACACATCCCCATTCTGAAATGTCTGAGTGTCTGAAATTTTTTTCTCCAGCAATGCTACTTTCAGTTAACAAGTGTAAATGAGATGAGCACACAGGCAATTGAGAAAAGTTGCTGCTGTGCTCAAGATACTTAAAAACTTTATAAAAGACAATAAAGGTCCTGCCAAAGAAAAAGCATGCAAATCTGATAAATTCCTTTGTAGTGAGAAAATTATTACATATATACACACACACATATATACACACACAAAAAGATCTTCCTGTAGCTACTTATTTCCATTGTTAATTACAAAACTTACTGTGGAAGGCAACAAATGGTATCTGGCTCAATGATGTTCAGTAACAGTTAAGTATTAAGTAAAGGACTCATCTCATTATAAAACATATATTTGTTTAGTTGTGTTATTTTGCTGCATTCATTTACTGTGCAGAACTTTCTCCAGAAGGGATCAGATATATATATCTCTCAAAGCAAAATAACTGATCTATATTATGACACAGGCCCAAGATACAGTACAAAAAAGACACCTAGATTCTTTTAGTTCTGGGGAAAAGAGCAAACAATTAAAAAATAAAGAAATCAAGAAAGACTACATCTATTCAGAGAAAGCAAATTCTAGTAGGAAGTCAACAGGTGATTCAAACCCATTCACAGGTATTTCATTTTTGCTTTCTATAGATGGGTAATTTCAACACACCTCAAAAAAATAAAGCCACACATCCAGATATTTGTCATAAGCTCATTTTTGACATAGTCATTAAAGGTTGGATAAAACCTCAGTGAAGCTTGAGGCCTCTGCAAGTAGACAATACTATCTGGGGTAAGAACAGAATGATTATAAACTGCAGGATCTCAGCTACACGCTCTTCTGCCACTTCTACAAACCTGCACTGAAGATTTTCAGGGTTTATTAACAAGTAAACAGCATCATAAAATTGAACAGCCAGCTCACCACTCTTCAGTAAAGGAGTAACATTCATATTCCATTTTTGAAACTATGGTAGGTGAGCAACATAAAGTCAAAGTAAAGGCCACTGAAAGTATTAATTAACTGTGATTCGGGAAGTTAATTCACAGCTGTAAGTAGATAATCCAAAATGGCTAGAACATTATTATCCTCAGCTGTCCATATTGTCCCTCTTCAAGCTTAGCACTACTCCATCAGGGACAACTGAGGAACAAGGAGTGTAAACTGTATCAAATCAGTTGCTAATCTAGCATATAATTGTGAACCGAAGTTGGCAGCAGTTTGCATTAACATACATAAACTGTGCCCAATTCAGTGGTTCTTGTTGGCTATGGTAACATCTAAAATTACCCATTTCTTCTCTCAGGTTGATTAACCTCCAGGTTCCGGACGTTTTCTTTTTTTGATTATCCAACAGCTTATCCAATAGTTCAATCAAAGTGTAAAGCGTACATAAAAAGTGTTTCATTCTTGTGTCTTTTTGACATTAATATTTGTCTATTGGCATTATTTTGTTGAAACAGGAATAAATAAAATATTTGCTAAGATTCAATATTCTGTAAGTCATGCAAAAATACAATATGAGGGAGGATTCAAAATTACTTTTTAATTTGTTACCGTATAAAAATGTTAGAGAATCCTGTGATGTTTTTGCAAACATCTTCAAATACTAGAGGTTGGACTTCCATAAAAAGTCAATTCATTACTTCAATAGATTTTGCTAGACTTAATTTGTCTGTGAGCTGAGAAAATGGGGATGGAATTGTGATAAGCCATCTTTACTATTGCAGTCCATACCCTCTAACAGCAATCCTGAATAAAGGAGCAGGTGAGACTGTGATTAGACTTGAAAAGCAGCATCTGTAAAGAATGTAGAGCAGCAGCAGATATTCAGAGACCACAATTTCAATTTAAACTCAGCAATTTGAAAATTAATGCTTTTTTTTTTGTTTTGCATTGGAATCAATCTAGCAACAAAGGAAGACAGGTCCTGTAAGACAGTCTTCCACTATATCTTCATAATCATACTGACAATTTTTAATCATTCCCCTTAGTCCTTTGTCCTGTGTGACCATCACTCATCTTTTGTTTCTATCCCAGAGAACAACCTACCACCCCTCAATTATCCAGCTATAAGCTAAGTCACTCAAAGGTATTAGAAAAATGATTACAGAATCTCTTAACACTCTCCATCACTTACTGCACAGTAGCAGCAGCAAAATTGTGACACTCAAGAACATGAAAGTGGTAAATATTATACTGCAACAGTTCAGAAAAATATTAATCCTTTCTAATTTGACTGACTTCTCCTAAGCTCAAACCACTTTTCAGTTATTGAACTGAAACACTCTTTGTTAACTATTATTTATTAGATTTTCATTTCAGAACCTTCTTCCATCTGAAAAAACTCCTATTTTAGAAATGTGTTCAGACAACTATTCAGTCATCTGGTTCTTTAAAGCAGTCCACTTATTTCTTGAGGAAGATGCTTAACAGGATAGAGGACTTTTTGAGACCAAGAGCTGTAACATTTCAGTTTGGTTCAGTGTTATTACTTTCTCTAGCAATTTCATGAAGCCATCAGGAAAGATGATAGACACCATCCTATTTTTATCTTGTTCTTTTATTTTACACCTTACAATTAAGTTCTGGATTCATGCATTTTAACTAACATCCCTTACACCTCTGTGAAGAAGGTAACAAAGTGCACCTCAGTTAGTACCAAATAAAACCCATTTCAAAATAGCTCTTTAGAGAAGTTTTGAATAAGGAAACAAACATTCCAACATCTCTCAAATGCCAAGAGACAGTACAAACTGCAGAACCAGAGGCCTCCAAAGACACACAAGCCTATAAGGTAACTGGTCCAAAAGCATAGCCCACCCTACCTCACTAACCTTAATGCTAAAAGGCCAAGGCTGTAAGGGTGCAGAAGGGCAGTCTGCTTTCTAAGGTCAGGGAGCCAAGGGCAAAAACACAGCACTGCCACCAGCCAGAGCCCCATCACACAGTACCTTTGCTTGGGGAGAGCAGAGCAGAGACAGCAGCAGGTTTAACCAAGAGCCCGGATCCTCTGGCAAGCCACAGGCAGTGAGGCAGAGCCCCAGTCAAGCCAGGAAGCCAGTCGATGAGGCGGGGTCTGACCTGACAGTGCCCACACCTGGGCCAGGGTTGGGGATGCCCCAGCTGAGGCAGGTCAGGGCAACTAAAGCCTACCACAGCATTCAAACCCTAACAAAGGCTCCCTTATTTCCTGAACGTATGTGCGTAGGAACACAACGGAAAAACCAATCTGAATTTCATTTTAAAGTGAACGGACAATTAATACTAATTTATATAGAGTCTCCTCAGAAAATACTACCATGTAACTGGCAATCTACTTCAGCTGAAGTTTTTCATTTGTTTCCATCTGCAGCTCACAAAGAAAACAACTGCAGTAACCCACTCTGGGAAGGACAAGATTAGACATCAAAATACACAATCTTTTTCCAAAGCAGATAAAAGAAAAATAATATTCCATGGTCATGCCACGGCACTGAAAGCCAGGTGAAGATAAGGAGTACTAAGAAATTACAAAATGAGTCAGAAAATAGAAGCTGGAAAAGGGATAGATATTAACCTTGGTATTAAATTAATTGACTCTTTCCCCCAACCCACAAATAATATCTAGCTTGAACAGAATCAATTTACTTTCCTCTAAAGACAAATTTCTTAATAAAAAAAAAAAACAAGGGAAGAAGAGGAAAAATCAATAAAACCAAAATGAGCCTACTTAAAAACAAGCAGTATGAAATATTTTTTCCTTGAATAATTCAAAAATCAGAACTCCTTGCCTTAAAACTTAAGTGAAACCAAGAAATAAGGACAGTTAAAATAAAAAATTAGCCATTTAAAAAAAATGAGCCTATTTCCATAATTTCATAATGTTTTTACTCTATCTTAAAATGGAGTGATGTTTGTATTACAAGGTATAGGTCAACAACTAATGAATAAGATGAAAGATAAATGTTTTTAGAGAGACTCAGGCAGCCATTTGCAAAAAGGAAATGGCAAGCCTCTTAACCTTTGCTGTTTTAGCTCACAATTAATCTGGTAGGAGATAAGAGGCCTATAATTCTTTTATGGGTCTTATCAGAAATAGTAAACCAACAAATTTATAAAATGCATATGCAAACCACTGTATACTAAGCTTATTAAAGATGAAACAATAAAATGAAAGAAGATCATAACTGAAATATCCTGTAGCAGATGCTTAGGAAAAGAATACAAGAAACAGGGCAAGTTTGTCCTTGTTCCTCCCTCACAGATAAAATCCTTAGTTTTCAGACTCCTCTGCTAGAGGTTGCATTTGGAAAATTATTTTCAGCTGCTCCCAGTGGACTTATCTTCCATAAGGGCTGCATATAATCCTTTTTTGAACCTATTTATAATTTGGCTTCTGCAATGCCCCGTGCAAAGAGTTTCATAATTTATTTACACATTGTATGAAAAAAAGATTTGTTTTTCCTTACACTTCCACATGATAAATTTATTGAGGTAGAGATTACCTCTTAAACAGAACATAGTTTAAACGGCACAAGTGCTAGGGACAAGAATACTTAGGAATAATCAATACTACCTATTCCAAAAGAATAATTGAATTGCAGTAGTTTGCCTAAAGACAGAGACAAAAAGCTCATCTTAATAGCACAGCTAGCACAAAGGACTGCTTGGGATAGTTGCATATTTTCTCTAACAGAAAACTGGATGAGAATCTCTCTGAAATGACATGGATTTGTTAATCTTGTTTTAGCAAAGAGAATTTCATTAAATGACCTCTTGATGTCCCTTCCAGTGTAGTACCATACAATTAGAAAGGAAGGAAATCAACAGACTTCAGTGGTTTATTTCATTCCCTCTGCTAGTCTTGTGTTCAGGTTCTGACTTTATATTACTAGAGAATACTCAATTTTCTCTCCCACTCAGAAGAAAATACATAGCACTGTGATTACTTGAAATATAACAGAGTAACTAGATAGTGAAGGTGCACAGAATTTACGATGGTGTTTATGCTCAGTCATGTGACAACATTCAAGTTGCTCTTGCACTGAACAATTCCTAAGACACTGCAATAGCATCTGCTAAAAAACAGCTTTCTGTATTCCTTAAATTCAAAATACAGATTAGAGAACAATAGTCCCAGAATCACAGACTGGTGGGGGTTGGAAGGGACCTCTGGAGATCCATCTAGTCCAAATCCCCTGCTTGAGCAGGCACATCCAGAGCAGGGGGCACAGGACCGTGTCCAGGAAAGTTTTGAAGCTTTCCAGAGAAAGAGACTCCACAGCTTCCCTGGGCAGCCTGTTCCACTGCTCTGGCACCCTCAAAGTAAAGAAGTTATTCTTCATATTCACGTGGAACTTCCTGTGTTCCAACTTGTGCCCATTGCCCCCTGGCCTGTCATTGGGCACCACTGAAAGGAGTCCGGCCCCATCCTCTTGACACCCACCCTTTAGATATTTATAAGCACTGATGAGATTCCTCCTCAGCCTTCTCTTCTCCAGGCTGCACAAACCCAGGGCTCTCAGCCTTTCCTCATAAGAGAGGTGCTCCTGTCCCCTAATCATCTTTGTAGCTCTCTGCTGGACCTGCTCAAGCAGTTCCCTGTCTTTCTTAAAGTGGGGGGCCCAAAACTGGACACAGAGTGAGTAGAGAGGGAGGATAACCTCCCTCGCCCTGCCGGCCACACTCCTTTGAATGCACCCCAGGGCACCGTTGGCCTTCTTGGCCCCAAGGGCCCGGTGCTGGCTCAGGGTCACCTCGCTGCCCCCCAGCACTGCCAGGCCCTTCTCAGCAGAGCCGCTCTCCAGCAGGTCACTCCCAGCCTGTGCTGGTGTGGGAGGTTGTTCCTCCCCAGGGGCAGGACCTCACACTTGCTCTTGTTGAATTTCATGAGGTTCCCCTTGGCCCAGCCTGTCCAGGTCTCAGACTTCTGGTATATCACCCACTCCTCCCAGTTCTGTATCATCAGCAAACTTGCTGAGGGTCCCTTCATCCAGGTCATTGATGACTGTGTTGAACAGGACTGGCCCCAGCACAGACCCCTGGGGAACATCGCTGGTTAAGGGCCTCCAACCCGACTGCACTGTTGATCATGACCCTCTAAGCTCTGCTGAATGATCTAGCTTTCTGACAGATATTATGCCTTTACCTTCTGGACAGAATCGTACTGGTCATGACAAAACCTATAGTTCACAGAGGGGAAAAAAAAACCTAAAGATCCAGCAGGCATTTAAATCTAAATTCCTTGCTTTCCTACAAGGAGTTCAAGGAGTGGAAATGACTGGATCTGTGTATGTTGAGTACAATATGCAGTAAGAATTAGCTTTGGGGTTTTAGCCTTTCTAGCCACATATATTAGAGAATAAGGTAATACTGCATAAAATAGACTTCAATTTAAATGGATACATATAAATAAAGTTATTTGCTAACAGCAAAAGAATGGGTTTAATCCAAATAGGTTGGTTTGGTTTTCATTTCTGCCTATATTTCAGGTCAAGGTATCTCAGAGGCCAAAATTCTTTTCAGAGTTAGATAACTGTAAATATATTGTCTTACTCTCTTGGTATATATCAGGAATGTAATTAAACATCAGCCACTATGTAAAGAGGTTGGCAGGAGAGTTCATCTCATATTTACATGCAAGTATCATCTTTGTGTGTGCTGATTTACAGTTGCACAAACAATCCTATTGACTTTACCACTGTAAAGCTACATATAGAAGTGTTCAGCAAATCTCATAATTTTCAAAATAAATGTTTTACAAATTTTCCAAACTATTACTCTTTCCCCAAATCTTCCAAACTTGGAAAATACATAAAACATTATGAAAATCTTGAAAGAATTTGAATACAAGCCAAAGGACATATAATAATCACACTCAAAAACCTTTAGAGATACTACATTCTGAGAACAGTTTTTCTTATCTTGCCACTGAAGAAAAAGAGGAGGTACTGGAGGAAACACAAAAAACATTGCACATTCTTCTATTTTTGGCCCCCTTTTCTGAAAATAAATGCTTTTGACACTAATACAAAGACACTAGCCTTTATGATACTAGACTCATGTTGTGTATCTGGCTATCTATTATAAAACAAACATTAGTGCCCTCCTATTTGGCATATTTAAAGAAGACAGCACAGAATGTCTGTATGAGATTCATTCTTCAAAAGAACAAATGAGCAATCTGGGTAAATGCACAAACAGAAATAAGAGTCTGTAATCCACATTTTATTACACCATGAGCTTCAAGAAAACAATATTTTAATAACAAACAGGTTAGAGTAATAACACCTTTGATACTTGAAGTTCAGCAAACTCTTTTGTTAACTACCACCCATTGCCTTGTTACTGAGGTAAGACATGCTTCAAGGCAGATTTGCAGGCACTGAAAGGCACTGGAGTTTGGACAAATTATATTCACAGGTTCATGGAGATAATCTCAGGGTCATGAATCCGATCCTAGCAGCAGGGATTATCTGGAATGATGAAGCTGGAATAAGTAATTCTGCCCTGAAAGCTAACCAGAGCACATGGTTTATACAGAGGCCCTAAGGCAGTCTGTCAATGACTGCATCTAGTTTCATGTAGAGGTGGGTTCTGGGATCCACTCTGGAGAATACTGTTGTTATCAGCCATTGGTGTACATACACTAAATTATTATTTCTTCTTACATACCCTAAATTACTCTTATTTATGATTCCGGATCCCAAGTACTAACCACAATAACTGGTCAAGGCCATATTAAGTATTACAAGGCACCAGGCACACAGGCTTAGTATTTAATCAGCTCCAAATAGTCCACCTTGCAGCAGTGTCACTCGGCAAGTGAATAGCTCAAGGTATATTTGAATCTGCCTGAACTGATCCCACAACAAGCAGTCAGTTGCCCTGGAAATATATTATGGCTCAGTAACAAAGCACACCAGACTGGCACAGAAAGAGGTAGGAATCAGTTTTAAAAGTACACAGAGAAAGCTCTAGCTTGCAATCAGAAGAGGTAAAATGGAACTCAAAGGAAATTCAGGCCAGTTCTCAAAGCTTCTTCATATTGCCTATGACAAGAGCAGTCCCACCTCCTCCCAGAGCTATCTGCCTCTTCTAGCAGTAGTGCTGCCACCTTCCTTGTGCCAGCAAGAGTATCTCTGGGACAATTCCTCCTCCTTCCCCCAGTAACTTGCATCAGGGAATGAACCAAGTTTAAAGGTAGACCAATAAAACCCACCCTTGGCCTTCCCTCCTCTCCCCATAAAATCAGAGGCTGATTTAATTCAGACAAGGTCCAGGCTGGTTCTTCAACACCACAACATTTCTGCTACCACAACAAGGAGACACAGAATTGGAAACAAGGGGCTGAGAGCAGGGAAGGACTGCTTCCTTCAGCAGCAGCAGTGTGGCAGTACCTGGGACTTCATCGTCCTGTGGACAGGCTTTACTGATAAAAACCTCACAACTCCACTGCCTGTAAATATACCTTGTAGAATGCTAAATCGTGTAAAGGAGAAAACATAATTCTATACAGAAATAAAACCAAAAACTTTGTACTTTTGCAAAGGTTCTGCAAAAATATAAACTCTGAGGCAATGCATATCCATTCACTTTTCCAATGACCTTAATATCTCTTTGTCTACCAGCTATATATTTAATCATTATACATTACTTCATTTGTTATTTTCTGTTATTCCATTTCCTATTTCAGCCTCCTCATTAATTTTCATGCACTTTTGTTTTCACTTGTATACTTTTCATCACTTCAATTTCCTAATATTTCAGCAGTCCAATTAGCTACTTCCATATCTTAATCACATTGAGACTCCTTATTCAGCTATAAATATAATTTTATTACTGCTGTTTTAATGACTGTTATAATAACTATTTTATATAAAATAATTTCTCTTAAAACTTTCCCCATTTCCTTCACTTGTCTGTAATTCATTCCATCTTTCATCATACTTTATATTTTGTTCAGTAGATCTGCTATCATCCTTAAATATTTCCTGTACTAAAAACTAATTACCTGGAGATAGGGTAAACTTTCACTTTGTTTCACCATAAACATAAAGATCAAACACTGAAACATTTCCTCCACATTTATCAGACAGTCCTAAAGTTGCTAAATGCAACCCAAAATTGAAGACAGATACTATCTCCACATTAAAAGGCACACTCTTTCAATAAACATGAAAGTACAGCCCAGGCAGGCATTATGAATACAGCACACAGCTCAGTTGTTGTGAATATTAACATGACCAATAAAATACGTGTGTTAGTAATACACTAAACCATTACTTATGAACTGGGAATCCAGCATTATTCTAATCTTTAATTTCTGTAGTAGCATATACTTGCAGTGAAATAGTTAATGTTTACTTTCAGCTTCTAAAATCTCTATCATTTCAGGCAAATCATTGACTTCTGTAAGCCCCAAGATGCTGATGCTTCTAACTACCAAATACACCAGAATGCAAGTCTCAAGTCAAAATGGATTCATCTCATAATCACAGAATCCCAGGTTGGAAGGTACCTCAGGGATCATCTAGTCCAACCTTTCTAGGAAGGGAACAGTCTAGACAAGATGGCCCAGCACCCTGTCCAGCCGGATCTTGAAGGTGTCCAACATGGCCGAGTCAACCCCTGCCCTGGGGAGATTATTCCAATGGTGACTGTCCTCACTGTGAAAAGTTTCCCTCTCATGTCCAATTGGAATCTCCCCAAGAGCAACTTGGGTCCATTCTCCCTTGTCCTCTTCATGTGACTCTGCGTAAAAAGGGAGTCTCCATCTTCTTTGTAGCTACCCCTTAAGTACTGGTACATGGTGATGAGTTCCCCTCTGAGCCTCCTTTTCTCAAGGCTGAACAAACCCAGCTCTCCCAGCCTATCCTCATATGGCAGCTTCCCAGTCCTCTGATCATCTTGGTGGCCCTTCTCTGGACCCCTTCCAGCCTGTCCACATCTTTTTTTTATAGCAGGGACCAGAACCGTACACATTTCTGATTCTGCTTAAACTATTAAATTTTTTGCACTCTAATTATTCACATTCTGTGAGCTACATGATTTGTCTGTGGTATAAAGGTACACATGAGAGCAAGGTCTTCTGTAAGAAAAGCATACCCAAATGCTTATGCCATGTTATGCTGTATATAGAACTTTGATGTGACATGAATCCAAACAGTATTTTAGGTCATTCTCATGAAGTACATTCAGATTCCAAAATTAATTTTATTTTTTTTTTTTAGATTTCTCTTCAACTTCTATACTTTCCAACTTTAAATAGTTTTTATGCAGGAAGAAATAAAAGCATTAAAGGACGTATGAATTTATGCATTTTTAATAGTTAGTCTGCATCTAAGTAGTGAAATTTACTTATAAAGCCCCATCATACTGAACTTCTTACACCTTTTTTTTTTTTTAACCCGCTTCATTCATTTCACAGTGCACTGGTTCTCTCTGGTGAGGTGGGCTGTAGTTGTACAATATCACACTTTTACCAGTTCATGCTCTGCTACAGACTTAAACCTGAGCTTTTCTGACTCTGCACTACTACCACCCACTGCTAAGCTGTCTCTGCTTGCAAAAACAAATTTTCCTTTACAAATACTTTTTTAGTTCCTCTGGTTATTTTGCTGTCTTTCACTTAAAGAATTCAGAGAATACTGATATTCGGTAAGGATGTATTAGAGGCCTATTTTTGTACAGAGAAATATCTTTATGCTTCTTGGGACCCAACATGGAGACCTAAATCATGTTACTATATAATACACTGCATTACTTTAAGACAAGCCAGGTGGACATTAGACTTACTGTTGGATTTTAGACTCAGAAGCATAAAATCTTTATAAACCAGATCTAATTGTAGTAACATCAATGTCAATTTCTACCAGCTGAACATGTGATTGTGTTTTACAAAGTCTAAATTCAGTTGCTGATCCCGAAGGATACCAGAAAAATGGTTTTGTCAGGTGTGTGTTTCCTGCAATCATACCCAGTTATTCGTATTGCAGATTTAAGATAGAAATTGATAATGTAATGTTTTATGTTGGATAATTTGTATAATAGATCACCTGCAGCTCTAGTAGCTTTGGAACAGTTATCTTTCAGTGTTAAATAAAGTACCTTTGTCAGCTGCTAAGATAGTTTGATTTAATTTCAGAGTAATACACAAGCTCATGTTTGTTTACAGTGTGTTAACTGACGTATCTACTTACTACTGATGCCTACTTTGTAAAATACTCTTCTATTTTCTACTAAAATATACCATTAAATATTTTAATTTAGAAATGAATGGTATACACCATTTGCTGCCGACTGCCAAAATATTTAGCACTGATACCAAGATATAATACCTAGAAGTTGCTCAAATCTGTTTTAACAATAATTTCTAAACCACTTTACTATTGTTCAGAAATGACGGTTATGCATTATTTTACAAATTCCTTTTTCACTTTGGTCATCTTCTCACCATCAGAAAGAAGTTTCCCCCTCCTTTATGGACTTCCAGCCTTAGGAAATAACCCAACATTTATTCAGTAAGAACTCCTTTTATAATCTATGTATTAGCTCAAAGTTGATTTTCTCCTCAAGTAACAGAAACAACTCCAAACAGCTGTTGACCTCTTTGCAGAAAGACAGGCAGACAAGTTTAACCAGTGTGACTAATCTTTCCATGAGGCCCATTCTACATACTAATATTCTAAACAATACGGAAGAAAATGAATTTGTTATCCAACATGAGAATGTTTTCAGCAGATATTCCAGAAGCAGCTACAATTTATACAATTGACATGTGATACTTCCACCAAACTTATAAATTTAACTGTCTTAAAGACCAGGATAGCAAAACAGTCAAATCTCACATACTTTATTATATATCTATCATTAAGTTCTTTTAAGCCAGTGTAATTCCTACCCCCAAAAGAAACCCCAAAACAAAATAGCCCTAATGAACCAAAAATTTCAGTCATAATCTTTACACAGATTAAGTTCCAGCTCTGACAAGTTTTTTTTTCAATGCCCTACACCTTTTCTGAAATGCTACCGAGCCCCCCAAAATGAGTAAGTATATTAAAAAATCAATAACTTGCTGCCTCTTGGCTTTACTAGGAAACTTTATTGCCTTACCCTAACCTATTATCAGCACAATAACACTCCTTGATTTGACACCTTCCATTACTCTTGTGTGTTTGGATAGGTCCTTTTTTTAACAATACCCGGTTTATTTCCTTCTTAGTATCATCACTCTTCATGTATTCTCTAGAGACTCATGGACATTTTTCTCATGTTTCAAATTCAAGTAGCTGGCAAGATGCTGTCAAAAACTGGATGTTTCAGTATTGTCTCAAAACTTTTTGAGACATAAAAATATAATTTCTTCAAGCTATCCTGAGCTGTGAAACATTACAAGACAAAATTTAAAATGTCTTGAGTGAGATATTTGTTCTGTTCATCAATGCTTCTCTGTTTCAGTGTGGTCTTTTCTGTTCAAATGTACAAAAGGCAGAATAGATGTGAGTTGAGAAGGATAGAAACCTCTAACTGAAGGGCAACAAAACCAAAGGATAGTAGAACATATAAACATTTCACATTAGGTCACCCAATACTGTATAGGTACCGTACATGACCCAAGAGTCACCCAAATCTGTGCTCCAGTCAGCATGTTTCCCTTTCATAAAGTTGGACTCATACTTTTCATATGATACTTCCAAGGTACATCACTTACACAGATAACTTCATCCAACCATTTTTGGTTTCCTTTAGGAGACTGATATTGATGTGTCAATCTCACTGACCCTGAGCTGGCTATCTGCAGAAATTCACACGCAATATGTCCACCACAGCCCAGATACATTGGGCTCCTTGTACAAGAGCTGTGCAATAAATCTTTCTGTGCACAGCAGTCATTTCTTTGAAGTTTCTGAAGTTCTGAAGCTTGCCAAGAACAGCAGCTTTTGAACTGACTGGGATATCACAAGAAACACGCATTCTACATACTAGGATAAAAGACTGTCCAGAAGAATCTGCATGTTTGAAAGACCTAGGCAAAACTGTGAAAAAAACCAAAATGAACAACTCCAGAATGGCTAACTAATATTTGGGGTGTGTGTGTGTATTTTTTTTCCTCCAAATCTATCCCACTGTGGAATTTCAACAGACATTCTAACAGTACTCATCAAAACCTTACTACTGATTACTGTCTTCCCCATAAGCAATGAGTGTCTGTGCTTGCACTTTGTTCCTATTTCATGATAGTAACTATGCAATAATTGGTTATACTTTACATCATACAGAGATAGAAGAATTATAATTATTTAAAAATTAGAGTTAAAAGACACATTACTCCACTGCTTACAGAGTACCCTTGTCTCTCTGTACAACATGTTCCTCAGAGGATAATAAAATTGAGGAGTTGAAAGTATCCTTGTAATCTTAGGTCAACAGGAGTACAATATAAAATTGAAACAATGGAAATATATTAATATTGATTTAGGAATGAAACACTGGCAATGCTGAGATATTTATTGAGAAAGGCAGTGAGCTGTTAGAAGGAATGAAAATAGATACAGGTTTGTTTCTCAACTTCCTCTATCTCTAAAAGGGATGAACTTTATCTGCATTTTAAATCTGCTTCTCTACCAAATCCAATGTATTTCATACATTTAGAATAAGAAAAATTATAATAAATATCATGCTACTCACAAAGTAGAGCCTACAAAGTTATGGGAATATATTTGACCTATTCACTGAGTCCTTCAAGACTCTTCCCAAAGTCAACTCTTCACATCATATCATTAACCTTCTTTTCTATTATTCTTGTTATGGGTCCCCTAAACAATAGCCACTATTTTGAGATAGCAAGATTCTTGTGGCATGTTCTCCTAGGGGACTAAAGTCCTTTATCATCAGACTATACTGCTGTGGAACCTTGGAGGAGCTACCATGCGTTTGAGCGCCAGGCTCCAAACTGTAGGAACGATGCTTATTTGCAGTAAAAAATGATAACAAATGATGGCTACAGAAAAAAAATCGCAACAAACTCGTTATAGCAGTATCTTATTTCTAACTTCAAGGAGTCATTTCCTCCATGAGATTGTCTTCCAATGTTTACAAGATAACAAACAATAACAGTTCAGTGCCGGATAGATGGAGAAAAAATGGTTATAGAAATTTCTAGGCCAAGCCTAGGCAAATATGACCCTTGTATTTCCACTACAGACTTCTAGACACTTACAGCTGTTGAAATTATTGCTAAATATATTTACAGTCTTTGTACAATAAAAAGCTTTATTACTTTTACTACAGGCAGAAGAAAAAAGCTTTAAATCTTTAGTTCTGAAGCAATATCTCCTGTCTTAAAAGCAATGAAGCCTTTCAAGGGAAAAAACCAGCACACTCTAAAAAAGGTGGTTTATGATGTTGTATCTTTGTTGCAATTTGGTTCATATATTTTTATTAAGTGTAACCTTTATATGTAAATGAAATGATTATCTAACACAAAGTACTGTTTTCATAAAGTAAGAATAGGTTTTACGTCCTAAAAGATAAAGCAGCATAAACCAGTCAGGCAGCTCAGCATGTATTTGATGGCTGTGAAATGAAGTATTTGATTTCCTATTACAGCTTTAACACTCTGCACTGTACCATAGCCACCAAACCCATGTGATTAGGTAACTAACCTTTCATCAGGGAGTCAAGTAATATAAAGAAAGTTCTGCATTTCTAATAGGTAAAATACCTCATTTAAAAATCTAAGCTTGGAAATAACCCTTACATCACGAAATTTAAAGAGAGAAATGGAGATCATATTCTGAAAACCCAAGGAGAGATGAATGTACTTAGCACAAATGAAAGGCTTCTAGATCAAATGTGCTTGGTTTATATGTAAAATAAGTTTTTACTCTCTCCCTCCCCCTTCAAGTGCAGCAGGCCACATCTGGGAGTCGGAAGGAAACTTTCCACCTTCTGCTTCCCACATCACTGGACTGTGAGGTGGAACACAGAACTCTGCTCCTTGGCTGCCAGACAGATCTAAGGATGCACCACAACCTTTCATGAATCAGAACATGAGATTTCTGCAATGGCAATCTGTCTGACAATGCTAGTGTTGATTCAAAGAAAGGCTTTACAGAGTAAAGGCTTTACAGAGTAAAGAAATAAAGGGAGTCAAATTTCACGTTTTAATTTTGTGTATGGTTCTTACGCTATGAAGAAGACAACTGAAACCAGCAGTTCAACCAACAGGTAGCATGAAAGTATTTTGAAGATTTTTAAGATTTGTTTCTCTAACAGTTCTCATAACAAAACAAAACATGGCAAACATGGCATCAGCCTGCCTCACTTACATTTGAAAGCAGGATAGGGGCCACCAAATAATGCTGTACCTCTATCCTCTGGACAAAAAACCTGATCAATACAGAGATTTACTGAGAGATGTATAGAAAATTATAAAGTTACCTGACAAACCTAAAAAGCTTGCATAGCTGTATTTTACTCTAAAACTCCTCTTTGGTTCAGGCACATACAGAAGGAAAAAGTCTAATCCACTATGGAATCACCTGGAAAGCCCATGGAACTGTTGCGTTTTGACAGGAGTGAAAGTGGCTAAGAGCCAAAGAATTCAGTCTACCCCAACCCCAGCTGGCAAATTAAAACGGACACTGAACAGCTTTTTGGGTAACCAGATGTCGTAACAATTTTTATTAATAAATTGAAGAATAAAATTGTTTTGCTGCTAAGCAAGCCTTTTTATTCCTGAATGAACAACTCCAAAAAAAAGAGTGATTTTTTTTCCACAAAAAAGTCTAGCTATTTGTTCTATAAATCTGAATCCTCACATTCCATCTATTTGTTATCTTTTTACTGTCTTGTTAAGCAGGTGTACAGTACTGAGCACAATGACTCCTCATTAGATCCTGTAAATGCTACAACAAGAAAGAAATAAAACTGCCACATACTTTAAAAACAACCTACTGCTTCAGTCCTTGTATTTTTTCTGTTTTTACATTTTGTGGTCTTGGGCATTCCTTTAATTTATCATCATGAGACAATCTGTCAATACAGAGAGTTATGAAAACAAGATAGGATTGGAGAAAAAAATATATATAGATTTTTTACCTTGGGTGATTAAATTCTCACTGACATTAACATATGACAACCTGTTAGAATGATTTGTAAGTCTTTATAGTTTTATAAATAGCTTTATCTCTTCATTCCACATGAGGAAAAAGAGAAGTATTATTTATTGTACCTTTCTACCACCACAGCATGGAATATTTCAAAGACTTATTTTAATTTTTGTGGAAGTCTCTTGATATTAAAGGACTGCAGATACAAGATGATGAAACCTTCTTTATATCTTCTGGCCCCCTGCTGTACATGTTGTTACACACTATTTTATAAAAGAACTACCTCTAATCCACACAAAGGAATGCTTTCCTTTCATTGTCATGCAGTTGTAAAGCTAAAGCAAACCATCATAATTTCATTAAATCATGCTGAATTACTTAGAAATGCTGAGAATGACTTGTAATATGTAATGTTTGCTCTACAAACTGACTGAATATTTATACAATATTATTTATTCTTTTAAAAATGACATATTTGGTTTTGTTTTCTTAGTAGAACATAAGGCAAATTATATTAATTAGGCTATTTACATGATTTCCTAACTTGGAGCAGTGAAAGTTGCCTTTAGATAGCAAATAATTGGAATTACAATTGCTGGAGATATCACAAGTTTTTTAATTATATCAAGCTCCATCAAGCTCTGATAGGACATTAATAGTTACTTCCCTTTGCTGCCAGTGTTTTTTCTCCCCACTAAGCCATTCTGGTGCACTCATAGCCATAAAACAGAAATATATGACAAGAAACAGTAATCTTCCAATTTTATTCCCCAGACTTCAGGTTTACCGGTGTATCCCTTTGGGAACATAATGACAAAGCTTGTCTTTCATAAAGATGTTGGAAATAGATTGTATTCTCAAAGTTACTGCAAGATTTTGGATAAGCAACCAGTTTTGTTATAAATAAAAGTGAAGTATGAAAAATACAGAGAAACTAATGTAGTACAAATGTATTTTAGCACTGTAGAAAAATCTTGTCCACAGGCATATATTTTCTCTTTGCCTTTGGAAATCAGATGGGAGGAAGAAGCTCATGATTTTAACTAATTTCTAAAACAGGGAAAACTCAATCAAACAACAGTTTCTATGACAAGAAGAGAATTGTAAACCATCTCTGTGAAGATGGGTGCAATCTAGGCTTATATCAGGCTTTATTTTAATTCAGTAATAGGCATTACATACTTTTAATAAAGCTGTGAATAACCTGTCTTTTATCCAGTCTGGTGGTGTTACTCCAAGAACTTCAGACAAAAGACTTGACAAGAACACTATAAAGTGCTTCAGAGGCAGAAAACAAACCTGGTTCCAATGCTCACCATAATGAAAAGGAATCACAGATATTACTCTTTCAAACAAAATGCTCCATGATCTGAAAAGATTCTCCTGTGTCTACCTACTCTAAGCATTTAGCTATTTCTATGGCAGATAGCAAGTGCATACAGGATTAAAAAAAAAATTTAAAATAAGTATTTTGCCCCCTGAACAGAAAAGGCAGAGCAGGAAGACAGTGTCACCATCCTTTCACTTATCAGAAAGTGCTGTTGGTTAAACACTTGTAGACTGATGAAATATTTAGCCGTGTGTGTAGTTTTTAGGATTTTTTGTTGTTTATTATATTTAGATTCTTTTCAGGTAAATACAGCTCCTGAAATGACATGAATATGTAAGAGTTTCAGTTTGTTTGGAGGGGTGTTTTGCTGAGTTTTTTAGATTAAGTTTCTAGCCAGCTCTAATAGTTGGGACAAAAATTGTAAAATGTAAGAATTAAACACTAATCTCTAAGAGTTAAACACTAATGATCAAATACTCATGCTTGAAGTTACTTCTTATTTTAGATCATCATAATCCTGATTCCTTTAAAGAATTGCAAATAGAAATGCCCATTCCTAAGGAGTTATCTTCTAATTATCTGCTAATACATCTCCATCATCAAAAAATCCACAGTTCATGACCTTCAGTCTTCACCATCTCCAATTTTATATTCCCACCAGCTATATATCCCATCAGAGCCTTATTTTCTCACTTAAAACATCACATGATGCTCTACCTAGCCCTATATTTTGCACTGACCGTAGAAGAGGAGAGAGCATAGAATAAATAGTTGTGGGGTTTTTTTAAAAGCAGGGGCAGGAACAGAGTTGTGGGTTAATTTTTGGTCAAAATGTTGTCTCTAGCAATGTATGAAAACAACATCCACTATTGGACCTGAATGCCTATGAACAATCTTTTAAAACCACCAGATTATGATGAATACAGAGAAATACAGATATGCATTTAGTACTGATTGTTCAAAAGTTTTCTATTTCTCAGATGCCAGGAAGCTGTTTAAAGCTTGGCATTGGGCTGGACTAACTATTTCAGAAAATCCATCAAACATGAGAAAAATTGAGCAAAACTCCAGTAAGCATTTTAAAGACACCTGTTTGGTGAACTGAAAATTCAGTTAACCTCTCAGGAGTTACTGTGCCAAATTTGGAGATTAAATTCAATTATAGGGTGAAATGGGCATTTTTATTTCTGCTTCAAGTGCAAGTTGCAATATGTTGTTGAAGATGAAGCCGTTTTCAAAGTCTCCATTACAGTTTTAAGGAGAAAAATAACTGCTGAAGTTTTCAGTATTTGTTGCTTGTTCATAATGTGAGTGACTCAGAGTTAACAAAACAGGGACCTATCTATGAGGTAGGTCACCAATTAAGATGAGGTACAAACCCAGGCATGTGAATGCACAGGAGCAAAACTCATTTTAGCCCTACGAGCCCACAGTAAATCCATACCTGTCCATTTAGATACAATAAATCCCTTCTAAAGGGCAGAACTTCATTTTGAACAATATACTAAAAAAATCTGAATGTTCTAAAAAGACACTGTTCATGGCTTTTCTTCCTTCTGCTGCAGCAACGCCAATGCTCTTTTTTTATCTTTGTCCTTTGACTTTCCTATTCTGTATCTCTGTCACTAACCCCGTGTTAAGGAAAAACTCTGCAAAGCACTACAGAAAGAGAAAGGAAGTCATGGAAGACAAATGACAACATAATCTTAAACTAGAAAAAACACTCCTAAGGATGAGCGTAAATGGGCAATTCAAATTCTACTGCCCAAACAGTACAACGTGACAGAATTTTGCAATAGGTGACTTAGAGACACTGATGTTCAAATGAGACACAGTTACACACGCATGCATGTGCATCTATATGGTTGTAGCTCCAGGTAGCAGGATGAAGCACTGACACATTGCCCATGACAGACTCCAGATCCCAGCCACTGCTAATGAAAGACCATCCCTCGTGTGCTGTGGGCCCCTTCTCAACTTCTTAACTTATTACCCAAGGCACTAGGGAGGCAAAGTTGGTGAAAATATTTGCACTCATCAGGCCTCTCAAGTTTAATCCCTTTCACAGCACTCTGGGAGATGAAATAACTTGCCACAGGAGAGCTGTCAAACCTCAGCCTTTGACCAAAAATTTAAAAAAAAATCCTACTCTTTGAGGAAGGTGTTTTAAAAAAAAAAAAAGAACCAAACAAAAAACCACACCAAACCAAACCCTCAACCTGGCACTGTCATCCAAATCATTAAAATCTATTTCAGCCAGTAGTGGACTGAAGTTAAGGCTAGGAGTCAGGTAACCTGGCGTCCTCTTTCTGCCAACATTCAATCGAAAGATAGTTCATGCATGGCACATACGGTTGCTCCTCTCATTAAGGCCTCCACAACGTTCACTGGTGCTCAGACAAGGCCCTCACTTCAAAGATTATTTAAAGCACACTGGCAACATATGCGTGAGGGGAAGTTATTTTCTCTGGCTTGCTTGGGGAAGCTTACAAACAAAAGGCCTGTAGCTTAAATTTTTAACACACCTGTAAATTGTCAGTGCCCGATCAGGGTGCAGTCTACACAGACTCCAAGGGCCTTGTCACCGGCACCACGCTGCCTGCGCCTTGCTCGGTGCTCCCTGTGCCCAGGCAGTGCCCACCACAGGCATCCAAGGGGCGTTGAGTCTCACGGGCTGTATTTTACTGGTACAGACATTCGAGATATTTGAGCAGGGTGGCCCAATGAATAAAGTGAGGGTGTACCAGATGAAACAAATGTAGAAGAGCGGAGCAGACGCTGACCTCTGCCTGTCTGCCTGCACCAGGGGCTCCAGCCTTCCTGTCACCCAGCAGCCTTCAGTGGTTGCTGTGCCACAAGAACTGCTGGGCAGCCTCCCCCAGCTGCCCTGGGAACTCTCCTCCTTCCCACTACCTGAGGATATGGCCCGGCTGCCAGCAAGCCCCCCTTCCACAGGGCAGCGGCCCCTGCCCTGCCCCTGCCTGTGGGCGCTACCTTCCAGAAGCTTCCAGCTGCCCATGGCCAACACTGCCTTGGCCATCAGGGCTGCAACAGCGAAGGGAGCTGGCCCGCAAAAAGAAGCCATCCCTCATGGTCATGGCAGCTTCTTAGCTGAGGGCAGGAGTGCTTCTCGCAGCTCTTGATGTAAGGATTTGTGTTTAACCACAGAGCAGAAGTCGGGGATAGGAGTTGCACAGAGGTGGGGTCAGTGAGGTCTCAATTATCCTGATTTTGCCCTCAGAGGGATGGATATCAAAGGAAACTCTTCACTTTCCTGTGGCAATTTGAAGATTTGTGCCCTTAGTCTGAGCTTGAAGGGGGAAAAATGGGAATAAACATTTGACCATTTGACTCCAGAATGTCAATCAGTAGAGAGAAGAGACTTTTAACTCCAGGCAATTTGCTGTAGACACCAGCCATTCCTTATCATATCGAGTTAATCAGCAATTTCTTTGTTTTTAAGGATTAGAGATACTGATTAAAACAGAGCTCTGCTATTTTTCTGACAGTCTCACTGCACAGCCATGAAAGCATTACTACAGAAGTATTTCTGTGAAACAGCATCTTCCCATAAGTGCAACCTCATTTAAATATCAAGGGAGAAGCCAAAAATGTATGCCCAGCCTTTCACAACGTGCATGGAAGCATTTAACACAGGGTATTTTAAAAGGGCTGAGCAAAGTAAAATGAGGCCTGCTCTTCTTGTTTCCAGCTCAAAACAGGATTATACAATATAGCTTGTCTTACTCAAGAGATTTTAGTTTTTTAAGATATTTTAAATTATTGTATTATTTTATATTCTTTCCACTGGGAAATCAAAACCAACAATGATACACTTGTTCACTTATCCACACGTTTCTTCCTCAGGTGAACCATGCTGTATTCTATGCATTAATCTTACTGAAGTTAGACTTTGGAGAGTTCTGACCTTTGTTTCTCTTATCATTGGGAAGAAAATCAATGTGTTTCCTACCTTCATGCACACATGCATCCATGTAATGAAGTTAAACACTGGGTCTTCTGATATAATCATTCTGCTATGAGATTAAAGACTTGAATTCAAGATACCACTAATTTTAATAAATAAAAATAAATAAAGCAAGAAAAAAAACTATTCAAGAAACAATACACCTATCATAGGGTCCCAGTGACCTAAACTCATAAAGTTACCCAAAAAAATCAGCATTTTTTTTAAGTGTGACATGTCAGTTTGAAAATTTTGTCCTAAATAAGCTGACTCACAGTATGAAAAAATTTGAGAAACATAGCGGTAGACATTTTGGACCCATTTCAATAAAAACAAAACAAACAAACAGATAAGGAGATCGCCAAGAACTGTATTTGAATGATGCTAGCAAGAATAAGAAACTGTTTTAGCAAGGGCATCTGTAAAAGCACAGCTTAGTCGCCAGTATATTGGCTAGGCTTTAGGAAGAAAAAAATTCAGTGTACTGAAACCTTCACACTTTTACTGAAGAGTTTGTATGCAACATGAAATAAGTCACCAAGTTTCTCTGTGTCCCAGACCACATCTGCAAAACACACCCAGTACTTCACTACCACAACGAGAGGTTTTTAGGAAGGGCACAGGTATTAAAAGAATGGGGCCAGATTTAGGGAGGCAGAAGAATAAGGAATGGGCATGCCAAAAGAAAAAAAGCCAAACTCTGACTAGAAATCTTAACTACAACAGTTTATAACATGAGTAAGTAATAAGCATAATGGGAGTGAATATATTAAATAGGGAGAGAAACTTTATTTTGAGTAGCATGTTCCTCTTGCTGTGAGAAGAAATAAATCTGCTTTGGCGAGAACCAGTCCTGCTGTACTGTATTTTTCACCCCTACTGCCAGTCTGATATTCCTTCACTGATTTAATTAAAGATGCGTCATAGGACGTACTTGCTTTCATACTGGGAGTAAGGAACAACTGCTGATACAAGCTAACAGCTGGAAATACGTAAAATAAACATAACCTAAGCTACTGAAATCACAGATCCTTTTTCTTTAAAAGATCTGTCTGTAAATCAAAATTTAAATCCACTTGCCATATAGCCCTAAACTAAAAGTTAGGAGGAATAATCAGGGCTGTATGTTATTTTGGGAGGGTAATGGATTAGAAAGATGCATTGTTTTAGATCAGTCATCAGCTAAAGGAGTGGCAATTCTTTAATAATGCCAGGATTGGTTTTGTAAGTGAATAGACCAGCAAAAAGCTGGCTGGGTGCACTAGTAATCTTCAAAGCATGATTGCTTTTTCTGATAGCTTTAGAAAAATTAGTGGATGAAAGCATGTGTAATATATCTGGTCTGAGTAAAACATTTGATGCAGTGTCTTACAAAATCTTTACTTGCAAAATTAATTCAAATTGGCTTGGACATGGAGTACTGTCACTTGGATTTAAAAATGGCTGGCTGAGTGCAAATAAAGGGTAATGAAAAATGGCAATGTATCAAGTTGGTGGGAGGTGTCTGGTGGAGCTCTGCAGGGATCACTGTTTGGTCCTGTTTATTTAACATCTTCATTAACAATCTGGAAAAGGGAGTGCAACAGCATGTTAATTAAACTGACACATAATAATAAATCAGGAATTGCTTCTAATGCCAGCAGTAATACTTTACAGAAACACAGCATACTACCAAGGTTTCAAGAAAGGTTAAAAGTGTCAATAACAAAAACTTAGCTGAGATGTTGTAATTGCATTCTACCTTTTGAATAAAATAGTCCAAAATATACTCCAAGTGGGAGTCAGAAGCCTACTAGCAATCCACTAATTTAGAGCAAGATTCCACAGTGTGTATAAACTAAAGAAACCAGAAACTTCCGCTGAAAGAAGCACTTTCTTTTTCCCCTAACATTTGCAGTGCATTAGTGTCCTGGTTTTGGCTGGGAGAGAGTTAATTTTCTTCCTAGCAGCTGGTACAGTGCTGTGTTTTGGATTTAGGATGAGAATAATGTTGATAACACACAGATGTTTTAATTGTTACTCAGTAGTGTTTACACTAAGTCAAGGACTTTTCAGCTTCTCATGCTCTACCAACCAAGAAGGCTGGAGATACGCAAGAAGCTGGGAGGGGCCACAGCCGGGACAGCTGACCCAAACTGGCCAAAGGGATATTCCGTACCATGTGACATCATGCTCAGCATATAAACTAGGGGAAAGCTGGTTGGGGGGCTGCTGCTTGGGAACTGCCTGGGCATTGGTCAGCAGGTGGTAAGCAATTCCATTGTGCATCACTTGTTTTGTATATTCTTTTATCATTATTATTAATATTGTTATTCCCCTTCCTTTTCTGTCTTATTAGACTAGCTTTATCTCAACCCATGAATCTTAATTCCCTGCCCCGATTCTCTCACCCATCACACTGAGGGTGGGGAGCGAGCCAACTGCTGTGTGGTGTTCAGCTGCTGGCTGGGATAAACCACAACAATTAGATTCAGTGGTAAAGACTGAGTCAGCTCAGTTCACTAATTTGGTGGAAAACTAGTATTTGGGGAGAGGGTTGTTAAATCAGTCTTTAGTTGTTTCTGCATGTGACTGCTAAATATAATGTAAAGCAGGAAACAGAGGGACAGGAGGAATCGGTGATAAGACCGCATCTTTTAGTATCACTCACAGTTAAATTGGATTAGATAAAACATAAACCACTCCTTAAAGTATAGTTTTATAGTTTCATATGACAGCCAAAATTCAGCATTTTAGAGTACTGATTCCACAATGGCAAAATAGTGGTCTATTGTTACAACATGCCGGATTTACTTCAATTATAACCACTTCTAAAAAAACTCAAATAGATAAGTAAACAAAGTTGTTCACTGAACAATGATGAAAATTGATCAAAGACTACAGTAAGTCACAGAAAAGAGTTCTCAGAAATAGGCTGGAATGCTAGTAGTCAGTTGGACACCTATTTCTGTTTTACAAACATATGTAATATAAAGACAGACCTTAAATAATAGTGGTGTTCTCTCTCTGCTTTGAATGATTTAGAGCAGCTTTTCTAGGTTGGCCCTTGGGCTGCTGTACTGCACTGAATCATAAATGTAGACTCATTTTTAAAGGAGAGTTTGATGTTACTTCCTAAAAGGTAAGAATACAGAAAAGAACTTTTAAGGTTTCCTTTACTATACGCAGTTCAAATTGTGCTGGGAACTCATGAAGTCCCCAGAAAATGTGAGAGTAGTTCAAAGATGTGAAAGTCTCACGGTCATAAAGCTACTTCCTGCATTAGCAGGAAAGGACTGTAAAACAATTAGGAAAGTAAAGTAAAGCTTTGAAGTCCCCACACTAAATGCTATGTCTTGTTAACTTGTTCTTGTAGCTTTTGGAGGGCAAAGCCCTATAGTCAGTCAGGAATAGGTAGATGTGCCACGGCATCTGTCCAATGGAACTCCGCTCAGAATGGAGCTTTGGGAGATTCTTTGTCTCCAGTGAATTGAATGTCATGCTTTCTGTCTAAAATAATAAACATAAACCTATTAGGACAACCAGATAATAGGATGCACTATTTTGACACATTCATTAGGTAGGTAACCTTCTATTCATGAACTAGACACTGACCCATCATTCAGAGGTGTAAAACATGAATCATCTGAAGCCAGTAGTTACACTGATGTAATTCAGAACTGAGAAGCCCAAATTCATTTGCCAATATATAATGAAATACAATGTGTATATATAAAAGCATTCAATGTGCTTCAGCTGCAGTAGCGAGTTCTCTTGGCAGCTGTTAGGCAATACCCCTAAACCTCTCTTGCAAGGGCATAGTGGAAAACCACAAAAACATTACAGGTTGTTTAGGTGTCAGCTATTGTATTGCACTTTTCCCAACTAATTTATTCTCTGTGGTCTTGACCTGAATGCTGCTATCTGTTAATGGCACTAGTTTTGTTTAGTTTTATTTTTAATCCTCTCTTTTTAAGGATTTCTTTTCTCTTTTTGTTTTTGGTTTTGGTGGTATTTTTTCTTTTTTTAACTCTGGTAATTTGTGAAGCAGCTGCATTGGTCATGAACTACTTGCATTTTATTATACCTACAATGATTTTTAAACAGAAAGAATCTGCTCATGGGAACGCTAATCCTTCCATTATAGAAATAATTAAGCTCTTTTATTTGCAAGATTAAAATCTTTAGGGAACATATGAAAACTAGCAAAGAGCAATTTTTTTTTTCTTAAAGAGGAAGAATGATGATATAAACAGACCTGCTAGTGTCTATTAAACTGTGGCATATGGAAAGGCATACACACACCTACATAAATCTCCCTTAGTAGTTCTTACATTTGCCTCAAGAAAAAAAGGATATTCTAATACAGAACTTTCTTTACAGAGATATGATGGCAAGTCCTCACAAGACCTTTTCTAAGTCTTTTCAATATTAATACACTTCTTTTATGGTAAATGTTAATCTAAATATTGTTCTTTCTAGTCTATAATTATCTATAGACTGTACTTGTTTGCAAAACACTCTTGTATAGCTACTTGTATTATATTTTTATTTACTTTATTTTTTGTTGTAATGGTGCATTTTATATGTAGTAACTTCTGTTCCTAATGGTTCTATATGCTGCACTATATTTGCACATATAGGATCTAGCACATTACCACTCAAATATTTTTAAAAACATACCGACATAGAAGTGCTGTCCAGTCAGCACGTTTTGGCTTATAAGAGATAGAGGAATACGGGAACATTCCTTGACTGCTCAGGGCTGGTGAGGATGCCATAGAGGGAAGGGAGCAGCTGAGGTTACTGAGTTGTGAGGGATGAGTGTTTAGAGGACAAAAACCAGAAAACCACAATAAAGCAGACTTCATTCTTTCTTCCGCTCACCACACAAGTTGCTTTATATGGGTCCAATCTGAGGTGGGTGGCAGTGTGCTGGTTTTATGTTACACCTGATGGAGCCCTGCTTTCCTGGAGATGGCTGAACACCTGAGTGAATGAATTCCCTGTTTTGCTTTCCTTGTGTGCGTGGCTTTTGCTTTACCTATTAAACTGTCTTTAACTCAACCCGCAAGTTTCCTCACTTTTATTCTTTGGATTCTCTCCCCCATCCCACCAGGGGGGCATTGAGTGGCTGCGTGGGGCTTAGCTTCCTACTGGGGTTAAACCACAACAGGCAGGAAGGGAAGGAAGGGATGGTCACTTACAACATGATTATCTAAATGGAGAGAAAAAAATGAAGCAAGTCCAGGTAAGAGGAACAAGGAAAAGGAGATGTCATCATTGATTAACACCACCACGACAAACGGCTTTGACACGATCCCTTACTAAAGGCTCCTAAAGAAATCAAGTTGCTTGGGGACCTAGGTGAGGTTTTACAGTGGAGAAGGCTTGTTCAGAGGGATCTGTACTGGATCCTATATTCAAAAATGAACTGGAAATAAAACTTTACTAAGTAACAAGGTTTTGTGTTGTTTCTAATCTACTGATGTTAATAAAAATGAGGTTTTACTGAAAGTTTGATAAAGTGGCAGTAAAATGGCAGGCAGATAAAATATGATGCTGATAGACATAAAAACAATGCATAATGAGAAAAAATTCTCAATTTGCATCTACAGTGTTGGGCTCTGACCAAGCTGTTACCACTTAGAAATATGTTGCTGAAATTATGATAGACAATTCTATGAAAACATCAGCTCAGTGGCAAACACAAAGCAATTGAATGTTAATTATTGTTGGAAAACAAATAGAGAACAAAAGTGAAAACATCATTTGTTTCAGCACAGAAATCCATTATATGCTTTTTAATCCTTTGTGCATTCCAGGTCATTTGTATAGTAAAAGTAAAATAGTAAACCAGTAAAAGTAGTAGCAGTAGTATAGAGAAGTAAAAACGTGTGGAATGGTTTCCATACAGGTAAACTGACTAGGGTTTGGTTTTTTTTTGGTGAGCAAAAAGATCACTAGGTTTTTAATCAAGGCCTATAAAAGTCATGAGTGGCATAGAGTCAGTGAATAGGGAGACGTATTTCACCACCCCTTGGAATACAGGAACCAGAGAGCATCAAACAAAACTAACAACTGACAGGTTCAAAACAAGAAAGAGGAAATTCTTCATGTAACTCATAGTTTAACAATGAAACTTGTTGCTTCTTGTTTCAGTGAATGCTAAGACAATGGGAGTATGCTAGGCGTTAGAAAAGTGTGTCAAACAAAGGTCTACCAACACTGTGAAATAGAGACGATCCTTCGAGAAAGATTGCTAGAAGATGGTACAGTACCACAGCATACTACACTACTAGTAAATATATTTCTCCACACACTTGCTATTAACCACAGCTTGGAGGCTAAACAGACCTTTGTTCTCAGCTAGATCATGGGTTAGAGAGCCCTTGATCTTTTTTTCTATTGTTTCTATTCTTACAGAAGATGGAGACAGAATTCACCTCCTTTGGTTTTGGATTTTTTTAAAAATAGAATATGATGGTATAAAATTCTTGTAATGAAATATTAATACTACATAGGGTTGGCTTTTTATATTTCCTTGTTATGTGCATACTCCACCAGTGAAGTATTTTAAACTGTTAAATACTTAAAAATGCAAAAAGGAAAACAAACCATCTATTCAGTAAACAAGTACAACAGCACTGGAAACTTTATGACAGTATTTTCTGGCAGCACAGCTGATTTGTTTTTTCTTGTCCTGGTTCAAAACTAGAGACAAGCAAAGATTAATTAAAACAATACAAGCTTTTAAAAAAGCTCTACTTAATTTTGGGTTTAACTTTTTCTGAATTAGAGCAAAGGCAGAGTTCCAGATGTGAGGTTGCTGATCGTGGCAGTTAACACGCAATTCTGCTGTTTTTCTCTTAAGAGTTTGTTTGTGTTCTAACCTCCAGAGCACCCAACATCTCATTTAACACATGCTTATTAAACATAATTATTTTCCCTATATATGTCAGACTTGTATTCAAATGTTGATTTGGTTGTTGGAAATCAAGCTAAACTTCGGCTTCCAGCTGAGTTATGAACTGGGAAAGAATAGAGCGCGATTCTACAAATATTGACCTAACAGGTTTTAATCCTTCCACAGGAAGGATTCACCAGTTCTGTTAAGTATGTATAAGCTGCTGCATTCTGCTTTTGCAGTTCCATTTATAATCTATTTACAGGCTGAAAAGATAAAAAGGAATGAGAAAGAGTATCTATGAAACCCTGTTCTGAGAATATAATTTAGACTGATATTCAAACAGCTGTAGATTATTATAATAGACCAGTTTGAGAATGTTACCATCTTGTCAGGTAGCCTAAGCGATTGCTTCCATACTCGTCTTTACTTTTTGTGTGTCAGAGTTCCACAGAATTAATCAGATGATGACAAAGTATCCAGCTAGAAAAATTAAAAGGTTATTACCTCACAGTTCAAATTAGTCCTTTGGTGACCCACTGCAGAGAATCAAGGCCTCCATTCAGCCTTAGGAATGCAGGAATCTCGATCCCTCACCCACTTCATGCAGAACAAGGATAAATTGCTTTTAATAAAGACCAAGAGCTTAGCAGAAACCTGAGGAGCACCACATGCAGGGAAGTAGGGCCAGAAGTACTATGATTCTGAAGGCACAGGTCCACTATCACATCTAAGGCAGATGTGCCTTCACGTGCGTAACAGAGCTGGTGTGGCTTTTGAGGATTCCCTCTCCTAGAGGTGGTTTTGTGGGGTTTGTTTTGGGGTTCTTTGTTTCATCTTGTTTTGTGTTTGTTTTTTGAGTACCATCATGTGGATGATGAGCATCCTGATGAACATTTGGATGATCTACAGCAAATCTGAAGTTATGCCTAAAATGAACCTGCAGGATGAACTTTAGAAGTAATTGGTCTTATAGCATACAAATATTTGTAACAGTTGTCAGTTTGGGATGAAGAGTTTTCTACAGTAAATGATAAGCAATCAGACAAGATCAATGCTTTTCTTAAGGAGTGACTTGCAGCAAGCTTTTCTGTGCCTTAAGTGACTTCCAAGGCACAAAGCTGATTGTATCAGACTTAAAATGCAGATGAGCCTTTCAAAAGGATAGCAGCTACTCTCTTGATTTCCATCACAAACTAAACACTGTCTTGACTGGTACACAGAGTACTTCCTCAACCCTTACATAATTCAAGAAGAAGAATAAGAATCCTAGAATTCTTTCTATTCCTTTAATATTCAATTATAGCCCTGTAGACATCCTATGCAGTTCTTGAGAAGGATACACTGAGGAAATGACTGAATTCTACTACAGGCAGCATATGAGATAGGCTTTTACAAAACATCATTATCTTACCAGCCAGAATATTTTTAAAATTCATGGCAAACTAATGCAATTTGTACTGCTATATTCAGTGTTATGGTATGTTGATCTGTGAAAGCAGCTACCAGTGTTACCTGCAATGCCCTGGAGCAAATGTGCCCAAACGCGGGGTTTCCAAGGTACTATAAGAAGAAACTGCTATGTTTAATCTAATTAAAGTATATTTTAATAAACAGTAAATTGGAAGAAACTGGCATAAAAAAAGATAGTCTAGTGTAAAACCAAAACGCATTAGCTTTAGGCAAAATTCAGTATCAAGCAGAACCCAACAGGCAAGGGGTTGGCAATCTTAAATTAGCTGGAATAGCCTTTCTCTTAGAGCACCTCACTTCCCTTGGATACTCAACCAAATATATATCTGACAGGGAAGACAACACCTCTTCCAAATCCTTATGGACAGTATATACTTCAAACCCGTGTAGTTTTACACTCTCCTGAAAAGACAGTCTTCATTTCTCTGTAGCTGGGTTTTTTTGAGGGAGTGCAGATTCCCAAAGAAAAGCTGAATGCATCCTTCCTTCCCCACATCTAAAGAAGGATGGATTTGACTGAGAGGCTCAGCTGTTAAATTTATAGCATCTATACATGCTACTCATCAAATGTACTGATGTCTGCCTTGTTAAAGTAATTGCTAAAAGCAGTTGAAGTTTTATATGACCTAAACGATTTCTAAAAAGCCTATTGAAAAAAGCTTATTAAAAAAAATTGTAAAGCTAAATATAATGCCTCCCGGCATATTTACCTTTCCTTCCTTTCAGTATCTGAAGCTGCACTTGAAATGTAGCCAACAGTTCTCTTGTATTTCTGCTGTTGAGGTCAGGCAGATTCTCCATGAAATCCAACAGGATGCAAAAACAATTAGTAAGAGTGGCATATTATTTCTGTAATCACAAATGACTACAACTGACTGTCAGATATGAAAGAGAATAGTAATTTGTAGAGATAAATATATACAGTGGCCAAACAGGAGATAATGTAGTTGTGTAAGAATTGAATTTGGTAGCTAGACTTTCTGGAATCACGGGCTCTAAAGCAGACATAATCCACTCATCCTTTTATCTGCCTGAATTTGATGGACTAAGTTTAGTATTATGCAGTTTACTGTGATGCAAAATCATACCAGGGAGCTTTAAAAAACACCCACAGGTATGCCACATATATACCACAAGATCCTGTTTGTTGTCATACCCATTTGGTATTGGATATCTTACCATAATTTTGTACCTCTTGCCAGTATTGTGATGCTCATTTTTGCCTGAATTTCCAGTCTGTGTGTGTGGCATTACCAAGATGCTGCCATCATTGCCACCCCTTGGCATTTTACTCATACAGCCAACAAGAAGTTCCTAGGTCTTTCCTCTACATATTCTTAAAAAGACATTTCTCTCAATAAGCATCCTTTCAATGCTCCATCTTAATCTCCAATAGCATGCTAGTGGGTCCATTCTTAATATCTGTCCCAAATAATTTTTGGTGATCTGATCAAGGATGCTACTTGATTTGAGAACAATTTTATCCAAAGATTATAGCAGGAAAAAAAAATTACTGCACTCAATAAAGAAAATATTAGGAAAAGTCTGCACTATTGTGACTTTCTATGTGAGGATCATTACGCGTGTCACATGAATGAATCCTCAAGTTTTTCCCTTGATTCTTAAAGAAAACTTGAGTTCTAAGGGTGTTATGGGTATCTGCAGTTTCTAAACACATGCTAATCTTTTCTGTATGGTAGATAGCATTACATAAAGAAAAAGTAACTAAAATTTAACCAGAAAAAGGAGCAAAATTTTTGAGTTGGACATAAAATTGTGACAAGTATGCATTTCACCCTATTATCCACCCTTCGTGGTGAGCATTCATAAAATATTAGTCAACAGAAATTAAATACATTGTCATCATATGATAAAGTGAAGTAAGATCTTTGTCAGGTAAACAGGTCATCCCTGCATCTATTCTGCCCGGAGTGTTTTGCAGGGAAAAGTCTAAATACAAGACTTGGAAATATCATGATTACAGGAGGAAGAGGTAAATAGAACAAAGCTCAAGGAGACCTTGCATGTCTATTAAATGACTGCTGTTTATTTCTTTGTCTGTGTTATGGGTTAAGTAGCATCTGCTAAATGTGAAATTGAGCATTTGGGGCACAGTAATTAAAATTCTGAATGAAACATGCACACACAAAGCAGTACTTTATATTGTGCTGCCTGCGGGCAGGTAGACACAAGCATGAAGAAAAAGGATGAGTTGATCTGGAATTCCATATCACTATGAAAAAATCCTAGTTTGTTCCTGCAAAGCTGTTACCCAATTGTGATTTTGCTAACTTCAAAACTTTGTAGAAAACCAAGAAGTTCCCATGATGAATTAACACCCAGATGAGCCATTACATTTCTGCACTGAGAATCAGCACTCTCAATAACTAGTCTTACCACACCCACGTAAACAAAAGACAGAACAAATCTATGATTTGAGGGCAGGAATTGGCATAGATCATTTGGCTTTAAGGGAATCAATTGCGGGGCGGGGGGGGGGGGTTGTTGCTGTTAAAAAAGAAAGGATAACTGTTACATAGCTGCTCAAATACTGCTGGTAATGTGGGAATTTGCCTGGTAAATAGACTTTGAGTTGTACACCTGCCATTAGAGTTATTTATTTATTTTGGGGTTTTGTTTTTGGTTTTTATGGCAGCAGTGCAATATTTTTTGTCAGTTAAGCAGCTTCCCTCAGGAGAAGTCCACAGTCAAAGCAATGAAGCACTTGGGCTCATTGCAGCTCTAAGTCAGCTAAGGCCCAGGCAACGGACACACGCATTCCCCTATTGTTTGGTATCAGACAGTTCTGTGCACTGCCAATGCCGATGCTTCCACCCACTGTGAATCAGCTGTTAGAAGTCCCTGTTTCCCTAGGGACCAAGGCAACTTCGGCTCTTCAGTAGGTCTCTAAATCACTGTGTTGACTTCAAGGGCCCAGATTTAAAGCAGTGAGCTCCCCACACTGGAGATGCTACAACAGTCTCTCCAGTACTGGGCTTTGTCATAATTTATGACACAAGATTTCTTAAACATTGTGAAAATCTGCAATGTCCTTAAAATTCACAAGAAAAAATGAATGTAGAGTCCAACTCTTCCCGTGTGCAGGGTCTAAGTGGGAAGGAGGAGACAGAACTTTGATATAAAGAGCACACTGAGCATTACTGTGGTCACTGTGGACTTTGTTATTCCCTGTACTTAATGTGGTTTCAATGAAGAAAACATCTCCGCCAGGACAGGATAAATATGCTGACTCCCATATGGAATCCATCTAGCACAGTGAAGTCACCAACATGTACTCCATGAATGTTAATACCGAAAGCACCCGTACAGAACAAGAACAGAGTAGCAGTGCGATCATCTGTGTAACCAGACCTCAGTATAGACCTTTATGCAACAGAGACATCACAGAACTAAGTATTTACCCTAGGACTGTTAGGCTTGTTGTTACCATTTTACATGTTGGCTTTTTCCCCCCCACTTCTGTGCCTTTATGTACTGGATAATTACTTAAAAGCACCTTATATTCTTAATTCTGAACACTAACAAAATAAGTAGTAGAAAAGTATATCATTGCCTCAAGTTTTTTGTTCTCTTATAATTCATTTCAGTTACCCCTGTGCTTTCCCGCTTTTGAGAATTTATGGACTTGGCCTCACTGACTAGCTTTAAAGAATTTAATACTCTTTATGTTAATGTCCCTACATAAGAGAGATATGAAAGAAAATGATCTGCCAAAAATCAATATATATTCTATATATTAAACATCGAGAAAGATATTGAAAGTGGTAACAAATAGGGAAGTTACTTAAAAATGAAAACACTTCTATAATAGCCAAGTACCACATGATCAAGCAGAAACTTAAATCTTCATTAAGGCTCATGGAAAAAAGACAATGGGAGAGAAGCTTGGACTGTACTTGGTCAAATTGTACATGTTGGATAAAAAACCTTTTATGACTACTTTTGAGAATAGGAAATATCAATAATACTAAAACACAATAAAATATTGCTAATAGTCCCCAAATTTTTTCTGAAGATGCCAACTCAATCCTGCTGTAATATCCAAGTATGTAATTACAAATTGTACTCTTCACATGAAATAAGGTACTATACTGTCAGTCAGACCTTTTAATAGATAAATTGGGAGCATAAAACCATTTAGACTTATGAATCAGGTGTATGAACAATGACAGAAATTAAAGTAAATAGAATTATCATTAGAAGTGAGCTGAGTAATAAAGAGTATGAAGAGTATACCCAACTAGCCCAAAGCCACTTAATGTACAACAGCGTTTCCTACTCCAGAAAGTTTTTATTATGTTCCTTGCTTATAAATGTCAGATTAGCATGCATATCCTAACATTTAGATGAGCAATGCAATTATCTTTTAACTTTCGTGCCCTGAAAATTCCCAAGATAATATTTTTAAATTAATTGCAAGTATGAGAAGTTATGTCAGGAAACACAGAGAAGCCAGTATTTCCACACCACTTTGTGAGAGAAACGTATTAATAAACTTAGTTTTAATCCATTGGTAAAATATTTAACAAGATTTAAGCTGCAGGTCCCTACTACAGCGGTCTTCTAAAGAAAACAAGAAACTCTGTGGAATTCCTCTGTAAGAGAGCTGCTGTGAGATTTTGTGGAATCTGCCTGTGCAACCTTAAAAATTTTTATCATGTCATAAAAAGGCCTAAAGTAGTATCAGTGTTACAATTTTAACATTGCTATCATGGGCTTGTCTGAAAATTCTGGAATTCCTTCTTAGCTAAAAACACCTTGTCAGATTTACAGTAAAAGTTCAGCCCAACTATTGAGTTTTGAAAGAGGTGAGAGATACTCTTACTAAAATGCATCTCCACCTGCGTTGCCTACTCAGAAATCTGTGACTTCAGTTATTATTTCAGACTAAGAAATATTGTAGGTTACTTGGAAAAATTAATAATTTTATTCATAAAGAAGAGACAAGTACACTCACTAAACTTGATAAACATGATTAGTAAGAAAAATATTAGCAAATGAGAGCACATGATTTTTTTTCCCCCTCTTGAAATTCAAAATTCAAATCTTTTTCTGGAAAAATTGTGCATTTTGCTTGACAATAATGCTTTTTCAACATAATTATGGCCAACCCTCTTAAATAGCAATTATACAATGAAAATCAGATTTAAAAGCATATTCGAAATGTGATTTACATTGATTCAAGGGGAATTGCTAAGCTATTTAATTTCTGAGTCTGAATAAACTGCTGGTTTGTAATTACACTCTCATTTGGTTTTTTTCTTATCTGAATGATAGACTGGAATATCTTTTAAATGTATTGAGCTGCCTTTTTATCAAAGTATGTGGAAAGTCACTATATTTATTCTCCAGTATAATTCAGAATAGAAGGATACATTTTCAAAAATGATAGGTTTGATTCTTATTTTATTTTTTTCCCTCAAGCTTATTTTAATCAGTTTTAATATATTTGGTTTGATAGATATAACTGAGAAGATATAAATACTATTGTTTTAAGAAGGTATTCAGCCACTCAGTCTTTTTTAACAAGAAAATTTGTCTTCTGTAGGAATAGCAAATATTTTAATTCTTACCAAGGAAGTGACTTGGAGTGAAAAAGAAAGTGAGGTAACCAAAAAGCCTGACAATCAACAAAATTACTGTATTTGAAACATTCCCAAGATCATTTACTTTAATGCTATGATTAAGTATTTAATTAAAAAAAAGTAATCAAACATATAGCTGAGTGTAATGTAGGAGTAACTCAAAGTTTCTGACTTAGCATTCCAGAGAACCAGAGAGATGCGAAGACTAGAAATACTACTCTTACTTATTCTAAAAATCTTTGGCAGTGAGAAAGGACAGCTTTTCTGTTTTCACCTGTGGACTAGAAGATCGGTTCGTTTTGTATGAGGGGATAAAGTTAAAGAGCTGAGGATGTGAAAATATAACATTCACAAAATTTTAATTTGATAAACTCCTTATTTTATCTTGCTATGGCAGAATGATAAGAAAAATTAACATAGTCCAGCAGAGTGCAGGTCAATGAATTCGTTCTTGCAACGGGAAAATTCCCCCAAGACAAGTAGTAGTAATAACAGTAGTAATAATAATAATAATAATAATAAATTATTTGGTCTGAGAGTCTTATTAAAAAAAAAGAGGTTGCATTTATCTGAAGGGAAAGAGAAAGCATGAAATCTTTTATATTCATAGAAAATTAACAGGAGGGCATCATGGCCAGTGGCATAATACACAAGAACAATTTGAATTTAAGATGAAGAACTTCCAGAATGTTAATATCTGTATTAATATTGTAACAGTAAATTCATTTTCAGGGATTCTGAAGTAGCAATGATTTCAATGCTGAATTTAATATTAATAAGAGCAATATGCAAGAAAAAAATAACTATAAATCAAAATATTGAAAACATTTTAGCCACACAGTTCAAACTGGCAGACATCAGGTCACAGAGAAAAAAGAAGAGTCTATTCAATGAAAGTATGTCTGCAGAAGTATGGAAATTCAGATTATTGTGACTTTGCAAACAAACAACCTGTATAGATAGTCCCAGCAGGAATACTTTCATGTATTTCTATAGGAAGCTGCATTTGTAAATGCTAATTTTGAACTGGTTTGAACTGATCTTATTAAATGTTTTCATTTTAAAAATTTCAAGATTATATTGAACATGAAAAAAAATTTGATCATTCAAAAATCTAATTATTAATATGCATTTAAAATATTGCTACTGATATATGGTCATCAGTATGGATATTCCATGATACATAATCTATACCAGTGCACTATATAGGATACTTGTTGCTTAGAGCACTGAGTACCACCCTATGAAACATGTAGCATTCTAAAGATGCATGTGAACTAACTCAGCTGCCCTGTGTAGCTCACACAGTATCACCTCCAAGCATAAGTGGACTGCCTTATCCACAGTGCAAGTTCTGGGGGTAGGATAAGGGGAAGATGAAACTTAAGCCTTTAAAGTTTGTCTATTGTTAGGCAGCTGATCAATAATTTGTCCTGACATTTTTATACTAGGCTAGTTTGAGTTCAGTTACAGGCTGATATACAAAGCTCCTGCGATATCTGTTCTACACCATGTCTAAGTGTAGCTTGGCTGTACAAGCAATGGAGGTTTTGTGTCCTAGATAGCTTCATTTGTATAGTTCCTAACATGCAGCACTAAAACATTCAACAGAAGTTACTCTGGTCCTAAACATAGCAAAGGAAGCTTATTATTTCTTATTTAAAAAAATAATGTAGGCACCAGAGTGTCAAAAAAAAAAAGAGAAATTAGTGTTATTTAGTGTGCATTATATTTACTGTGTTGCAACATTACCAGAATGATAATATTTTTGTGTTTAACAACTGAAAAAAGCTGGTGACTGACACCTTAAAAGCTTGGAGAAGGTTCATTCACTTGTAGAAAATGGACTCATTTATATGATCTGTAAGTTAAAGAAATTATTGCACTAACAACGCTCTTATAATATCATCCTATACCACACACCACTGCTAAGTCAGTATCATTTGGTTTCCTTGCACCAAACTACATTTTTACAGGCTGTGTTCAAGAAATCTATACTCTAACTTGGTCTCAGGCCCATACTCAATCAAAAAGTACAAATATGATCAAGGGGATTCTATTCGTCTACCAAAACCTCATGGAAAAGATAAATAAGTAAAGGAATGAAGGGAAACCTGGAAACTAGCCTCTGAAAGTACAGTTGCAGAAACTGTAGACATCAGTTATTTCTCCATAGTGAAACATGAAAAATATTGACAAACGCTAGTTGAATTTGGATCCAGATACTCAGTTCTTAGAAGTATTAGAATTGTTTGGTCAAGGAATATAAATAGTATTGTACTATTTACATGACCAAAGAACAATAGGGAAAAATCTCAATTCTATAGTTGAATCTCAATTCTGTATTAGAATGTATCTGTTTTCTATTCCACTTTTATCATAATGGATCTGATTATTTACAAAGAATTATATAATTTCAATTTCATTTTTAAGTTTTTCCCTTACAGTAAAATTATTTACTATTACTTCAACAAATAAGCACAAAGAAGAAGGGTGAATAGATTCTATGTTCATTACCAGAAGCTTTCTAGAAGAGGTTGCTTTCAACAAAACAGTCTTTAGTATTTTGGACTGCCTGTTCCCTCAGCAGTGCACCAGTAATACAAGACATTTGCATTCCACCTGAAGGGAAATGTCAGCACTTGAACTATCTTCAAAACATTATTACTGAGTTGCCTGATATCCAAGCAGCAAACTATTTTCTAGGGTATGTGGTGACATCTCTGGATGGAAGTAATAGGAAAAAAGAGCCAGACCAGATATATAATTTCTCATGTCCCTTGCTACACCCGTTACTCTGTAGGCAAAATTTCTGATGATTCTCTTATTCTGCATGGTCTTACTGACCTGCAAAGCTTCATAGCTTATTAGTAGGTTCAGCATTACTTAAGTAGCAAAAGTTTTACATGTGTCAAATGCTTCAGAAAAACAGATGTGAAGGTACTTTTCACTCACTAAGGCAAACTTTGACATAATTTTTAAAGTAAATTGAAGCTACCACCACCTTTTTACTACTTAGTCTACATTACCATATAAAGCAAACCAAGCTTGTCTTTAAACCACCTGGTAGAAGAAAGGCAGCCTGAGCTATTAGGAAACAGAAAGGACCCTTTTAGCTGTAAACGTATTATAAAAGAGAAAACAAAGGGGAAGGCCCAATTTGGCTTTACAGCTATAATATTTTAAAAGGGTCCAGTTTTCATGTATGTGAAACACTTTCTTATGCTTTGTGTTCATGCTACTATAAGCTGATGGTGGCTAGGTCTTCATTTTCCAATTGGCCTCTCCTTTGACTGTGTTTGACTTAGGAGCAGGAGGAAGCAAGGAGGTTACACTAAACTTCTCTAAACTTACTTGTTATACTAGTGATTACTGTATCTTACTTAATGATTCAGTTTTTAATGCAGCTTTCCAGTGAGGAGATTAACAGTACACAATTTGGTACAGAGAACAATCTAACTGAAGACGAATGACCAAAACAAGAGTCAGAAGCATTCAGTTTCCAGTACATCAATCCTTTGTTCCTGTTCAAGAAATAAAACAATCCCAAGCCACAGCCTTCACAACAAAACTATTCCAAATCCTCAAAACCAAAAACAATTAATGACAGAAAACATTAGAAGATGACTATAATGTAATCCTTGCCTATAAAAACACCAGGCTTCCTCTTTGTAAATATATGAAATTATGATGTGAAATCCCACAAAACTGTATAGCTTACAAAACAAATCCATACTGTGAGATGTTTTTGTACATTTCAGACAATTAGATTTTGTCAGTACCAAAAAAAATAAAACAACAACATAAAAATAGGTCTTTTGAAGCTGAAGAGATTTCAGAGCAGTATGTGTTGACTTTCCAACCGCTTCTGTTATACAGCCAAACCTGACTGGGACCGACATTCTCTAAAGGAAGCTCTGAAAACAATACCATAAGTTTAATTGCTTTCCTGGTTCTTCCTTCCTCTCACACACAAAGGAGGAAGAACAAATAGTACATTTTAATGAGGACTGGAGTATCTCTTGATACACATTTGTAACTTACAGGAGTTGGAATAGTTTGAATAAAGGTATACAGTGTGGCCTGATAGAAAATAGTGACAAAATTCCACTGGTTGGTGGAATTCTGCTGGTCAGCTGTCCTTTGTACTTCAGAAGAACTTTAGGTTTTCTTGTCTAGAAGATACACCTAAACTAGTAGAATTGGAAAGACAACTTCTCTTATCTAATGTTTTGACCTGACCTTGCGAAGCAGTTCAAAAAGATAGAATGTATCTCTTCTTCAAATTTTGTACCATTACAAACTTACAAACAAAAAAAAACAACACCAAAAAACCACACCAAACACTAAAAAAAAACACCTGAAAACCAACCCCAAAATCTTAAGTCAGTATTTGGTACTTGCAATTGTGTTATGTCAAGGAATTTCTGAAGATGATACAGACATAAGATTAAAAATATACAATTAATGACATGAAGGTTCACTAACATTTCAGCTGCCATTTTCATACATGATTTGTACTTTGCCCACTAGTCAGATGATGGATCGGTCAACCTATCTTAGCTTGATGCAAAAAAAAGTGGAAAAAGTGTATGCCCTCTGGCTTAGAGTTCTCTCTGGGGTGACTTTGAAAGTGTTAACTACACTATTAACAAAAAGTGGGGGGAAAAAAAGTAGTTTATATAAAGACAGGATTTTTTAAAAAAAAGTTGAAATAGAAAATTTTAAAATTTTGTAAATATTTTGTAAAACTGGTGAAAGAATAGTATATAAAATAAAGGCACTAGAACTCAGAATTGAGGTAAACCATAGTTCTACCTCTAAACACGAACACTAGTCTCTTATGGTAGGATTGTTTAAATGTCATGTTTCTGATCTTGTTAGATTATTTTTCACACTCTAAGGTATTGATTTGAAAATGGAAGAAAAACTAGCTTGTATTTCATAGGGAAATACAGCAATTGAAGTCTAGCACCACCAAACCTCAGCATGACCTGTTGAAATTACCAAAAAGAGAAAAAGACTTTAAAAAAAAACAAAAAAGATGTAGCTAGAAAGATGGAAAAAGTCATATTAGCACAAAACTTTCTTCTATTCCCTCTGGGAATAAAGTTTTCTAAGCTTACATACTGCAAAACAGAAATCATGCCAAGTAAGGTCATTTACTTAGGTTAGAGGAGACAAATAGTCTTCATCTTAACAAGCATGCACATATAATCCTATTTGCTGAATATCAAAGCACCCAGCAGAGAATGTCAGGAAGGGACAAAGATGATTGTCTCCCATAAGAGTGCCCATAGTGAAAAGCCGTGCAAATTTCAGGTAAAAAGAAGAGCTCTTTTGACATGGTGAGGCTTCTAACAACACATATCCAATCCAAAACTCAGACTTATTAAATCAAGAGAGTAGAAAATATTCACATTTATTGCTGGAAGGAATACTGTGAAGAGCTGTTCTGCACATCCAAGGATTGAACCAGAAACTTTTCCCCATTTAGATCAAAGCTAAAATCAGCAGTAAAAAAAATAAAACAAACAAAAAAACCCCTAATGCAATGCCTAAAATACCAACAGAACTGCTAAAAGCATCAAATAAAAATCAATCCATGTTCTCCACATGATCTCTAAGAGTCTGAAACCATCAAAGCATTAATATCATGCAATTTTTGGTGCAAAGGTATGTTATGCTCTTTTGCTATAAAAGGCTTCTATGACATCTACTAAAGTAAAAAAAATGCATAGGGAAGAATTCTGCAGTTCTGTCAAAAACATTCATTGAAGTTAGAGTTTGTGTCTTACGAGCAAACATGGGAAAGAGCTTCATTACCAGATGAGTTCATTTAGACTAATTTTTTTATGTGATGTAACTTTAATTAGAAAGAGTTTTCTTTAATGAATTTAAAGATCAACTATGTAGGAGCGAGATTGTTTTGGACTTATATCAAATGCAGATTTAGCTGCTTCCTCATATCTTTGGGGATTCTGAAATTTTAAACTAGTCTGAATTTCTTTAGAAGTGTATTTTGGTAACATTATTAATAGAGTGTCTCTAATTACTGGGTGCTTTCAGTATAATTATGGAAATGTTCCTGGTACACAGTATTAATTTCTTCCAGTACTTATAAGTTTGTGCACTGATGTATAACATATTCTAATGCTATCCACAAATGCAACCAGAAGTGGGCTGAAAACACGTATGTTTCACAGACAGAAAGACCACCAGTGAAGAAGTTTAACTACATGCTTTCTCCAGCTTAAAAGAATATCCAGTCTATGCAACTGCTGTGTTTATTTGTACAGTGGTCTCCATTAAACCCTCCTACCCTTTCCAGTATCTGCTGCTTGAACATGTGGCAAAGGTTCATCTATGTTTAAGGATAAGTAGAATCTAGCAATAGATGGAGATTTGGGAAATAAGTATTTATCAATTATGAATTTGATACAAATATAGATACCTGGTTTTAGGGTAGCCTTTCCCCCTAGCTCTTATCTAAAGCTTTATTATTTCTTATTCCCATAGGCAAAATAACATACCTGTGATGCTTGGCATGTTCCTGAAAAAGCCACCATCAAACCACCCAAAGAAGTTGTTTATCTACATCCTGAGTTTCAGCACTGAAAGAATTGTCGAGCTTGTGATTGTTTATTCTGTTTTAGGAAGAGAAGATTGAGTGGAAATGTGCAGCAGCCTTAATGACTAACTCAAATAAGACTTCTGTCATAATCATCATGGGAGTTTTTACCCTTTCCATGCACAAAAGGAAAAAAATGGTGTGGGTTTTTTTTTTTTATTTGAGATTAGAAAGAAAACAGAGAGGAGTAAACACTTTTTCATCAAAACCATGTATTAGTTTCTACTACAACAGTCAGAAATTGAATCTTGACCCTAATTTCTAGAAAAATTAGAAAAAAGAAAGCAAAAAGAAAAGCAAAATAAATTATATGTCTCTGTATTTATGTAGATATATATATCACCAATGAAGATTTTTACATTCACAGTAGGCAACTGGGTAAAAACCAGTAGTCACTGCAATATCAACCTTTTCCTTGGGTTGGGCAGATCCTAATATTGCAAACCAGTTGAGCAATTTTACACATGCACTCATACTTGTTTACATTTGAGCAAAAATGCAAGACAGTTACTCCCAAGTCATGTACTAGGTGCAAGACAATGACTGATTTAATGGAGTGTTTTAAGGAAGAACCTGACTTTTCAGTAAGTTGTGCAACTACCTTATTGCTCTCAGCTGCAATGCTGATTATATCTGTAACGTGTAACATAACATAATTATAATAATGGATATTAATGACATAATAAGATATCTTGTGCAGAACAGGAACATGACAGCTTTACATTGGACGCTCACATGCCTGCTAGAATGAAATAATGGTGGAATATTAGCATGGGGGGAGCGTTCTATAAAAGCTGCAAGTATTGCACAAGATATAGCTAGAGAAATCATACAAAAAGGAATGACTGGGAGCCAAGTCTGATGGCCTCTGATGTATACTGATATAATTGCTGAAGTATTCAGCCGGCACCCGAAAACCTTTGCCCCATCAAGTTCTAAGTTTTGTGCACTCAGTTAATGTGCCTTTCTGATGAGGGGGGAAGTGAGGAGATAAACCAGACTGTTATAACTAATACTCCTTAGGCCAAATCTACACTGTGGGGCAGAGATGCTCCACTGTGCACAGCAAAGCCTTAGTCTCTCAGTGCTCCCTGGTCTAGCTCAGGGAGACCCGTGTCCACCATTGTGGCACACAAAGAGGCGGGAGCAGGAAAGTGCTCCAGCAGGTCCCCTGATGGGAATGACCAAAAGGCTGGGCATCGCACGTACCCACTGCAGGCGGACACTGGTAGAATAAACAGCCTGGAGCCAGAACAGGGTGGCTATGCAGGCTGCCATAGTAACAGCTGAGAATTCTGAAAATAATAATAATTATGTCTCACAAGCTCCAGCAAAGTAATTGATTTAATTAAAAAATACATATTTTGGACATTTCTGTCAGCATGGTTAACATGGTTGTATTGTTTTGAACTCTGATTTGTAGAGATTACTTTTTTTGCCCATCTGTAGAGGCACAGCAGCACAGATTCCCCTCTGTTCTGAAAACAATATGTTATTCTACAGAACCACTTTTAGCCCAACCCCCAAATCAATTGTTATATATCTATAAAAACAAGAACACTTTCTTATCTTTGGAAGAGTTTAATTAGTAGGAAATGTTACATTTTAAAAAGATAATATATAATTAATAACTCCAGCAAAGGTGGACAAAGAAGAAAGAGACACTAGTCTTTGTACAGCCTTAAAAGCATTTAGCATGCTATTTATCTAAAATTAATGATCAAATTGGGTAGTAATAAGTGGGGAAAAAAGCTCAAATGATCATGCTGACTGTATTTTTATTCTCTCATTCTCTCAATGACAGATTGTTTGGCTGTCTTTTGGCTTCTTGCTGCGTCTGAATTTTTTTTTTTAATTAAGAGCTACACCATCATACCTAAGAAATATGTTTGGCAAGATTTTTTTCCTTGCCATTCCTAAGCATGCTGGCAAAGAACGATTTGTATTAATACATAAAAGATTTATATATTTGAGATATATTTTCCAGGGGAAGCGTTTAGAGAAAGAAAGCACGGAAGATGGATTGTTTTCCTTTTAATAAACATTCAAAATGTTCCAAGATTGCAGATTTAGAAAAAGATTCTGTAGAACTACAAGATGCCTTTTGGGCTACCAAAAAATGTCAGAGACACATTCACAGTGAGGACAAGAAAACAAATGTTATGTTGAATTCTCAGCCTTACCGCATCACAGCTCTTGTTTATAATTGTGGGAATACTTCTGCAACGATTCTCTAATTTATGAAGTAATCTGCTAGTGAAATAAATATGCAAGCAAAGTTTCTTCAGACTGTTTTGCACAAAGACCCTGAAGGCATTTCTTCTCAGTATGGATTGACAGAATATAGCCCAGAAAACAGAAATCAGGCAGAAAAGATATGGTTAAGTCTGGCGTTTAAAGTGGCATATTGGGTGTGCAGACTTGAAAAGAGCAAGTCTCCTTATCTCACTTACGATCTAAGGATGATATAAGCTATGGCTAGATATAAGATACATATCATCTGGAAAAGAAGCCAAGTTGTACCTATATTTATTGCTTACAGCTGAGTGAAAAATTTATGGCATTCCCCAAGTGGCCAACGGTCTGGGGTTTTTTTCATCATAAGACACCTGTGGACAGTTCTGTGTTAGGTATAGTGAAGATGTCAGCTTAGAAACGGTATTCAGACTCAAAAACTGTCAATAACTGATTACTTTATTCCAAAGATAAATTTGTTGGTAAGAAGCAAATGGGACACTTTGATAAAGATTTCAGAGTTTTCAGTGGTAGGCTGAAAAACTGTAGCAATTTTATTCGTATTTTTGTTTCTTTGTTTTAAATAGAAGGTTTTATTGCCTCAGACTGTCAACAAGGCAAGAAAAGTAATTTTAAAAAACCTAGGGGGAATGTTTAGAAAATTTGCAACACAGCCAGTCTGAAATCATGCAGTTAATTTGCTTCTGGTTCTTTATGCATGCAGAGCTGAAAGCAACTTATCAAAACTCTGCGATTTGATATTAAAAAAAAATATATATATGGATAATTTATTGCCAACTCTGATTAAGCCTGACTATTGCACTTTCAGGATGAAGACTAAAGATTTAAGAGAGGCATAAAGACATAACTCTCACAAGTCCGTTAAAAAAAAAAACAAAAAAAAAAAACAAAAAAACAAAACCAAAAAAACCCCACACCCAACAACAAAAACCCAACAACAAAAAAACCAAACAAAAATTCAACCACCATCTTTCACTTCACTGCACTCACAAAATTTACTTTTATTGATAATGTGAGCCTTTACACTCCATTAGTATACTGCTTAGATTTATTCTATGAAATGTTTAATGTCTTGACCTAGATTTAGCAATTTAGGTTTCTCTCCAGTTTTTACAGACCGTGTTATACCAAACAGACAAGTACGAAGGCCCTGACACTCTCTCCGAGCATCTCTCTGCAGTGGTGAGGATAAAATCAGTGCCAAAGACTAGAATCAAATGAAGCAGTAGTTTCTTAAGACTTCACCTCCGCCCCGGCAGCTCATGAGGAGGGTGACACCAGCTGCGGTTCCCTATCATGTAACTAGGAGGCGGTAACAACAGCCTATTTTAGGCACCAAAATATTTTTCCACAACTTTTACAGACGTTTGGGTTACTGGAAATTTAGTTTTCTTGGATAATTCAGATTTGCTACTTCAGGAAATAAAGCCACCATTTGAATTTAAGTCACAAAGAATACAAGTTCAATACTGTACCCTGAATTTCACACTGAAGTGGCATTTTCAGATTTGGAAGTTGTTCATATTCTATTTCAGCAATATTATGTTAATGAAGGCTTTGTTTTACATATAATGAACTCGCATATTTTAAGACAAAAGAATATTAACTCCTAGATTTTATTACTGAGAAAAGTTTAAAGCAGAAGCTACTTTGGAATAATTAATATAATCATTTAATTACTAAATCCTACTGGTTTAGCCTGAATAATTGTTAGTGCTTTTGTTTCTGTACAGGTCTTTGAAAGCACTTCCCAATAAGAGAATTACAGTGAGAGAAGCTGGAGGGAGTTCATTCTTTTTTTGAAATGTAACATTTTGTACATATCTGATTTTGTTTCTATGTCCCCATTTTTCTATCATTTCACCTGTTTACTTCTATTTCTTTCATTTTATTTGCACCCTACCTTCCACATTCCTTTTTTCTTAAATTTTCTGGGTTTTGCCCCAGCCCTTCCTTCACAGGTATCATCTGAGTTCAACTGCAGGGCATAGCTATACCATTCCTTAGTGTCTCCATTAGCAGCAACATGTCCAGAGATAGCAAAAGAAGATAGCAAAAAGTTGTTTCTTCAGGCTAAGCCAATCAATTTCAGAAGCATTTTTGCCTAAAGAGCTATCCTAATTTATCCACATTCTAATTCTAATCTATTATTAATAAGTTATATTAATTTTTACAGCAAGGTCATTTTCACAGAAACATTTCCTAACTCACATGAAACACAGCACTATGATTCTCAGTCAGTATCACTATCTCTGCATATATGAATTGTTAAATAAGTCCTTGGACTTTGGAAGGCTGCTTCCTCCCTTCAAGTATAACCAAAGAAAATACTTGCAAAACAGACAAAACAAACAATGAAGTAAAAAAAACAACCCCACTTTCCAAGGATCTGATCAAGAATCAAGTGAAGTTGAGAGGATTTAAACCACTAACCTTTTATTTCTGAAAGATTAATTTTAGAACTTGTTTTGTTAAAAGAGCCTGAAGCCCTGGTATTCCAGAGGTGTCAAATCCAAGTAAGTATGTGATGAGGCAAAGTAGACATACTGTGATATAGGCTTAAGAAAAAAAGAAAAAAACAACCAAATAAATTTTAAAAACCCCATATATATGAGAATATATAACTATGGGGGAAAAGGGGTGGGGGAGAGAAAGAGACTCATAGGTAAGTAGTAGATTGTCCAAAATCAGGTTTAACAAACAACATAATTTTCCTTCCCTACCCACCCCCCTTCAGTATTTTATTTAGTCCTTTATTTTAATTTCATTTGTTAGTCTAGAACTTCAGCAACATACCACCACATATAAGACAGAGGTATGCTACTTTGGCCAATACTGGATACAGCAAGGACATTTAAACTGCCAGTTCCAAAACCACAAAAGGTTCATTCGAGCCATGATTTACTCTACCTGACATTCTTATGCTGATATACTGTTGATGTAATGCATAAACACAACCCTAAATTTCATTTTGTTGGGTCTGTCTGTTCAGTTCAGGCCATGAAGAGCTCCGGTGTTCAACTTACTGTATTTATGTGAGATTTGGGACAGAGGAAGGAGACACTTTCATTTTTCAGGAAATACTATCAAAGTTTGCCGTGCTATAAATAAAAGATGGAAGATAAGAACATTAACTAGAGTAGCAAATTCCTTCTTGATACATCTCTCAAAACCACCTTTTACTTTTTCACCAAGTTAAATGAGTTCAAAACTTTAATCTTAGTTTTTAATTAATTTTAACCTTAGTTAAAAAAGAATTATAAAAATGATTTTGAATTCCAATTCAGTAACAAAATGTATGCAGACTCAAACCTAAAACAGTTATGCTGAAAGTCTTCTTTTGTCTGCTTACTCTTCCCAGTTTTTCTTATTTCTAACCTTACTATACAGCACCAGTGTTCAGCAGTTAATATTGATTTGAAAATTTCCTCAAAGGTGCAACAAACTTTAATTGATTATTTAAAAGCAGATTCAGGTACTCAGAAGAAAGGTGCCATAGAATACAAAACCACTTGAGAAATCCAACTTCCTTACGGTTTCATCAAAACATTCAGGAAATGCACAAGTCCGATACTTTCTTTAATTAACTTCAGTGAACTCAGTGGAGTTACTAAAAATTCCTAAAAAATGGAAATAAATTCCTGTTATTAGTGGGGCCTGCACTTTTCCCTTCTTGTATGTCGTCTGAACTAAAAGCTTTTATAGAAATACATATTACTGAAATGAAACAGCCTTAGAATATAATTTTATAGAGTTTATCTTGCCCTTTACAAGCTCACTCTTGTAAGACTACCTACAAATTCTGAGTGTGGGGTTTTTCTTCTCAAATATTTTATCCCCTTTTGAATGGCAACTGGGACAAAAGAAGATCTGTTCAAGGTCTCAGTTGAACCTCTCCTCTCAGACTCTTAATTTAAAGCTACTTTTTTCACATTAAAATCTATATGTTGTGGGCCACAGGAATGTTACAGAATGCTACTACGCACACGCACACACAAAAGTATTTATGAGATCAGAATGGGTACTGCTCTCCTTTTTCATGGATTTCTGAGAACTGCGTTCAGCAGAAATCCCATTGTTAAAGGCATGGTTGTACAAAACCACCTTGACAGTTCTTTACCTGTAAAAAAACTGTCAAAATACATTGGTAAAAATAGTTCCATTGGGAAAACTGTTCTGATGGAGGATTAGCCAAACAGTGCAACGCTTCCATTTACTTTGGTTTTTCTCAGAGTCTTCCTCAACATGACTACAGGAATCTGCCTGATACTTACTCTACTGCTGTTTTTACACAGCTTATAAAGAGAGGGGAGTAAAGATCTGGCATTCAGTTAAAACTATAATTAGAAGAAAGTAAAAAATCACTTCTTGCTTTGCTCAGTAGATTTCTACAGTACATGTACTATGGGAATAATGACATTAAAGCTTGCCTACATTGCCCAACATTCCTCATTATAAAATCCATTGTATTCATTAGGTTTTTTCCCCACTTAAACAGAAATATTCTGTGTCAGTATCCAACTTTGTGTTTCAGGAATAATTTCTAGTCAAAGCTGTTAATCTATTACAGAATAAGTCTATTTCAAGATTTTTCCTGAATTAACAAAACAAACAAACAACCCCCACCCAAACAAAACAACAACAAAAAAAACCACCACCCAAACTTCCTGCAGGCTTCTTTTTAAGAATCTGTAGTTTGCTCATGCTTTGATTCACATCAATCCTATCCTTTACATCATGTAGAGAAAGTAATGGAAAACAACCAAAAAATAGAGCAAGTTATAAATCTTGTGGGAATGGAGGAGACTTTTGACGGACCTTTCCAATTAACAAGGAACTCAGACCACACATGTAAATAAATACATTGAAGATGCAATTTTTGCTGAGCATCACAGAGCCCAGAACTGCATGGTAACCTCCCCTATATGCTAAAGACTTGTCCAGGTTGATGGTGCGATTAATGACAGTAAAATTTTTCACTTATGTTCTCAACATTACCCCAGTGTTTTTCAGGAATCATAGCTGAGGAAGCCACCCAATTTAAATGCTAAGTGAATGGAAAACAAGCTAAATAGAAGATGAAAAGAACACTCGGAAGAAAGAAGCTAGGAGATGCAAGTTGAGAGAATGCACTATTCCTCAACGGCAGTATTAGTCCATTCTCAGAAACATATGTAATTCTCCACTGGAAAAGCATGTTCTTTTAGGATTGATCTAAATTGTGAACCACAACATGCTATTGTTGATCATTTGCTCTGTTTAAGTGATTGACACATTTTATCCAGTTTCGTTCTTGCTAATGACTTACATAATGCCAACCTGAAAAAACCCACACACGTAGATGGTATGAAAAAGTTTCCAAAACATTTCTTTGGAATTGGAAAGTATTACATTACACCGTCACATGCTTTTCCCCCTCCTTCTCCATATGAGTTCTGCCACCTTTTATTATTTGTTCCATAAGGTAGACATGCTCTAGGAATGAATTATTTGTGCATTTTATCTCTAAGATTTCCATTTTATTTATAGAACAAGTTGGAAGATAAACAGTAAATGATGTAGGGTATTGTCAGGGAAAAAACCAATCACATGGCTATAGCACTTGGAATGGGTCTGAGAAACAGGCATCTGTGAGGTTTACTTTAAGTAAACTTCATAGGAAATCAGTAGCTCTGCAGTGGTGTGGTTTTGTTTTTGTTGTTTTGGGTTTTTTTTCCCCCAGGCTCTTGACTTTGTATTTTTGGTTTCTGTGAAAACTCAGCATTGATTTAAATATGTACAATTCAAGTTTTCTGAAATTAGCAAAAGCTTTTGACCTTGATGTCTTTGTTTTTTACTTTCTTATCTGTGAAAAGGAAATAGTACCCTTCCATATCACAGGAGCATTATGAAGGTGCATAAATCAAATTAATGTTTGAAAAACACTAATGTGTTGATGAGAAATATATAACAGGCGATGAAGTGATTAACAGTTCTTTCCTCAGATCAAAGCCCTAGTGGTACCCAGTAAGCCAATCAGATGAGGGTGCCAACAATTAACAATAAGGATTAAATGAAATATTGAACCTCTGTTCATTGGGTGAATTAAATTTGTCTTGTACACCAAGATAAGAGTTTACATTTAAAATAGCATATGTTTATGCAATTGCACTGTGTCCGAATCCACTCACACAAGGAAGCCCAAACAAGGTGGTAATGGTAATTTTGCTGTGTAATAACTTTTAAGTGCTTGCCTTTGCCACCTTTAATTATATATTGCATTTTTTTTTCTGGGCATATTTTATCCAAAAGTACAATTAGGTTCAGTAATCACCCACCCTTTTTTCTGGAATTTAAGCAGTACCCATTTGCTATTCAACAACCCTGAACTCAAATTTGCTTCATTTGTATTCTCTCTCAGAACAGAATCAGCAGTACACAATTCTAGCTTAATTACCTAAAAGGTGTTTGCACTGCAAATAGTTTCCTCTCCCCTCACATTTTTCTTCTAGTGGCACCGGACACGTGCACAGAGCAGTAGAAACAATTGATTAACCTGGTGATAGTTTCTAACAAGATACAATCAGGAAGAGATACTGTAACAATGAGATACTGCCTTCCACCCAACAACCGCAATTTGATGCTGCCCAAGAACAGGCAGCACAAAATAAAGCTGAGTGTTTCTCCAGAAAACATGTACTCCTGTACATTGCTGATGGAACAAGAGTGTTCTCTGTCTGAACAGTAATGTTCTCATGAACATGCCCATAACATTCTCGCACAAAAGAACAGCACATGTTTCTAAATAAGCAAATCAAGCTCATGATGCATAACACAACTTAAATCCTCACTATACCCTAACTGTCCAGAATTTATTTGGGAAACACAGATCATCTGTCATCTCACACTTACAGAGTGCAATTTATTTTCCACAAAATTGAAGCAGCAAGGGAAAAAAAAATGTGTGATTATGTTTCCAGTCCTTTAGTACCAGAGCTACCTCAGTCTACTTCAGTGGTTTTGAACTATTGAATAGATTTTATCAGCAGTACATGATGATGGCTTCCTAAAGATCTTGTTTGCCGTATACCGCTCTGAAAGAGTGCAGTATACATCAATCATATTGCCTTTAACCCTCAGCCTGCCTTGCAGCCTGTGCTAAGGAAGGGGAGATTTGTAGAAATAATGTAGAAGAGACACTGAGCCAGCTGAGCATTTTGGGATTTTTGCAGTGTTGGAGAGTTTGGGGTAGTTTTGTGTGCCCATTTGTTTTCCTCAACGTTTCAGTTAAAATTTTTATCCTTAGATAAAATAAAATATGGATATAATTTTATTTGCTCTGAAAAGCATAAAGATTTTAATCATAACATTTTATTACATTATGAAAGCATAGGAGTTATCTTCTTTAATTAAAGCCCTAAAGTGCAGATCATTCTTGTTTAGCACATCACAGGGAAAGTTTGCAACATAGTGTGTAACTGGCTGGTATAAATTTGGAATGATTTCAGTATAGTAGCAAAGTTGGATTTTGATCCTGCTTAGTCAGTAAGACAATTTAAATATCCACCAATAAAGCAATAGGAGTATAAATAAAATAGATTATATAAAACCGGAAGGAAATTTCACATTAAAGAACAAATCTGAATAGTATCCTTGGGAGGGGTACTATTTAAGTTACTGGGAACAGATGTGTCCATAAAGGGGTTTTGTTTTGGTGTGGTTTTTTAATTAGAAAGCATATAATTGCATGTTTCAGAAACTCCAAGAATAATTATTGCCATTTCACATCTTTGATACTTGCTGGTTTTTCAGTAGCTGAAATTTACTTATGTGCAAATTTTGATTCACAGGAATCCTTGTATCAAGTCACCAATTTACTGATCTACTGCTCACCAAGAACCAGATGTTCCCACTTTGAGTTATTCTGGACCCAACTCTCTTTGCTCCACCAAAAAATGTAGTGGCGTATGCTCTGATGTGTTTTGAAAGAGACTAATGTTGGAGCTAACAGCAACTACAATAGTGATTCATAGTCATAATACAGAAAAAGCAAAGAAGATTAAGTTCTGGAGAACAAAATTGATGGATCTTAGATCTATAAAATGAAGAAATCCATATATACAATTTGAAGATGGTTTGCTGTCACATACTTTAAGTAGTGTGCCTTGATGGTGTAAATTAGTTAAGTTAAAATCCGTGTCCTGAAAATGTCAGATTATATATACTATATACTCAGCAAATCTTGTCACTGTCTACTTTTCCTCCATCTGATGCAAAGCCTTAAAAATATGTATATGCTGAAATGCACAGACATCTTTTAAAACCTAAACAGAGTTTTGCTACCAAACAAGGGTCATCGAGTTAGGAAGGAAACTTTGGCAGGTCTTCTTTATCTGTTTTGATGTTTCTGTATCTGCCAAATTCATTCACAAAGAAAGGACTAACAGTACATCTGAGCAACCCTTACTCTAAACATCTCCCCGAGAAAGAGATGCCTCAGAACTCCTTTTGAAGTAACGGTTTTAAGACACTTCATTTGGTTCTTTTTACAAATGATATAAGAACAAAAGACAATAAACAATCTTCAGTAAATATTATTCTGAAGAGAGAGATATATTAAATATAATGAGCTGCTTAAAATAATAATTTGTATTTCCCAGCTGAGCTGAACTGCAGTGATTCTTTTCTACTTCTACTTTCTTGTGAACAGCAGCAAAGAAAAGGAAAGACAAGCAACTAATATTCTGAGCAGGAAAACTAACAAAACTTGGCCTTTTGTGAGTTTATGTATCACACTTGATTTATTCAGCTCCCTTATGTCTCTACAACCCATCCCTTTACAATTCCTCAGTCTCCAGCCACCTCATTCTCTCTCGCTTTTTCCTAAACTCTCATGCCATATTAACAATTTCTTTTTAGCCCACTGAGTGGCATATGTTATGTTTTAGCTTGCAGCTTGACGCACATTGGCTGGTAGCTGGCTGCTGCTTCTTGATTCTTGGAGAAGTATTGCCTCTAAATTAATGGCAAGTAAAACAAATACCTTTGGAGCCTGCACGTGTCTGAATCAATATCACGCAGACCTTCGTAGGACCCCATGCCTCAGATCTGTGCCTTCTTGTCAAATATGGCTGAAATCGGCAGCCACACATAAAAGCTAATTGTGGGCAGGAGAATAGAAAAGGATGAGAAACAAATAACAGTGATCAGGAAGCCAAGGAAAAGATTGCATGAGATATAGAAAATCAGGCCAGAAAAAAACCCAGTTCTTTTTCAGAAAAAAACACATATAGTATCTGTCCAAATCTCCAGTAATGTAAATCTACTCAGGCACATATTTGTTTCATTTCATAGAATGAAAAGGAAAGCATGTTTTGGTATTTGTATTCCTGTATCCATTTTTTTCCGTGATTCTCCACACATCAAAATTGCTAAATGGAAAGTAACCTCCCCACTACCCTTAGACCTAAAGACTTCTTTCAGGCAAGCATTTGAGTTTAACCTCAAATCCCTTGCACTGTGATACACACTTGAGTCACACAAGTAGGACTCAAGTATGTGCTGAAAGATAAGTTAGATGTGTCATTCTCTAAGTTAGGATGGCATTGTCAGTGCTTCCGTGATTTGATACTTTGGTCAGATAGTAAAAATATTGAAGCCTAGTTAAAAAAACAAACCAACAAAAAAACCAACACCAAAACAAAATCAGTCCTGATGTAAAAGTAGCAAGAGGCATTTGAAGTCTGCTGAAAATTTATCATTGACTTCTATGTATTTCCATGTTTACAAATTCACATTGAGATGTTTTTTCAGAGACAATTATAGAGATAATACATTTTTCTTCTTGCTTCTGCTCTTGATAAGGTCTTTCAACTGAATTTACAATCAAATCCAATAGACTAGCTAGCTTATAAAAGGCACTTATTTTATACATTCTCAGAACTATGAATTCTGACTGAATACCAGATGCTAAATCAGTAAAAATGCCTCTTAAATGATTGCCAGTTGAACAAGAGATCTGTTCAAAGTGGTTTGAATCTCTCATCTGCAGACTGGCTGCTCATTCTATTGGATTCTAGGACTGTGTTACTGAAATTTACAGGAGTTTCCTAGTTACTAAAATTCTAGCAGCAGTATATTGCTAGCTCCTGAACTCTATCAGAATTAACACCCACTTGCTCTATTAAACTTTAAGGATAGAAACATTAATTTTCACAGACTTTAAGGCAAGATAAATAACACACAAACAACATGTCATTTGAATACTGAAATAACATCTTAATATTTTCTTGCTGATGTGCAGAGCTAGAAAGGCTGTGTTTTGGTTAAAAGCATTTTAGTATATTCAGGGAACACTGAAGAAGACAAGAACTAATTATCTTACTAGTGCTGCGGCACTGACTGAGGGCAACTGAAAAGTCTGGCAGGACAGCGAGGTGGAAATTTAATTTTTCCCAAATCTAAGACACGCAAACTTTCCCATTCTGCACAAGGGTGGTAAGCAGCCAACAATCAGGCGCAAGGCAGCCCCACCAGATTTATGAGGTAAATCCGTTATTCGGTCTTACCTCTGTATCCATACCATATGACCATTAATGCATAACATGAACTAAGAAGCCAGCAACAGGCAGAGAATCTCACAGGCAGTCCATATCAGATGTCTCATTCTTTTTTTTCCCCATGCCTACCTCATCTGCCCAGAGATATTACAACAGAGTAATTCAAAATTAAATTTTGAAAGAGGCTTACTGCAGATAAACCAAATAAGTAACAATGTCTCCTGTCCCTTACATCTGTTACCTATAATTGTATGAAAGACTCATCTAAAGATCAATAACTGCTTTAAAAATAATAAGGTTCCAAAATACTTATATGAAGAGAGTTTTATCACACATTTTATAAACAGGAAAACTGTAAGACGTTATCTAACAACTGACATTATAAAATATATGCAATTATTGTTGAACATTTACCCTTAAGTGACTTCTCTAAAGCCATACAGTGAGAACTAAGAATAAAAAGAAGCTGGAAACCTGTCAGTCCAAAATAACCACAACAATGAAAAATTTTAATATTACCCCCCAAAAAATTGTCAGTTCTGAGAAAAATACTTGGGAAGCATCAAACCAAAATAACTAATTTTTGTTCAAAAAAAAGTTCACTGGAAGGAAAAGAAAAAAAATAGTTTTAGAAATGCTCAAGCATCCAAATTTTTTTTTATTTATTTTATTTAAAAAAATCTAAGAAATACCCTTAATTTCTTCTAATTGCTAGTGCCCACCAAAATAGCTAGTAACTGATAGTTTAAAATTGTATAAAGTAGATTCCAAAATTTGTGGTGGGAAGGTATATGCTGCATATTGCTGTGGAATTTAACTGGTAACCTGTGATCTGCGAACAAATATTCAACAAATCATTTCTAAATTATTTCTGTCTACACTGCAGGACTATTTCATAAGCTGTCATTGCCCATTTTACCACACTTAAGTGATAATGCCACAATTCTCCGTTTCTGAAACTCACTTTCAAACTACTCACTTCAAAGCAACAGAAGAGGAAAAAGCAAGGTATTTTCTTACCTGAATTGGCCAGAGGCTCAGAGGGAAGTAGGCTTCATCCCCCCACAAAACTAGGCGCAGCTTTTTTATTTGTGGCTTTCACCAAGAGCTATAGCATTCTATGACAGTGAGCAGACCACATTTTTTGTCCATGTACTACAAAACATTATCTGTATATCAATAGTTCAGCATTAGCAATGGAAACAACTGCTTAATCTTACCTTGAAATACTTGCTTTCAGAGCTTCTATAACTTGTGAAAGTCTTTATACTCAGCTTTTTAAGTAAAATTTTTTTAAAAATAAAGACACAGTAATAGAAAAAAAAACCTGAAAATATCATGCAGTACTTTGGTAATAACAGGTCTACAGTAAATTAACTGAATTTGTTCTATGTATTTAGCAGCTTCTAATCTAATAGATTTCAGTTCTCTAAATGCAGATTGCTGGGTGGTGTAAAAGGGAGTTAATTAGCTATAACTACCAAACAGCACCCAAATAAAAAAGGATCGTTATGAACATACAGTGAACAGCTGTGCCATTTGAGAAATTGGGTTTGTTTCTAACAGTGCTTCTATCCAAACATTTTCTAGATTGGAGAAGGCTTTTCCCCTAATATAACTGTCTTCCATGAAAGCCAAAGCTGTTCTATGAATGAAGGGCCATGAAAGGCCAAAGAGGATATTACTATATTTTTCTAAGGCAAGCATACAATTGTATTAGGTTGCATTAATAATAATTTATTCACTGACAACAACAGAAGTAGTGCTATAATTGAAAGAATCAGTGTAGGAAGTGATCGTTACATTGTAATAGAAATTTAAAAAGTTGCTGGGTGCCTTTCTACTTATTATTATCACAATTTTAAAAATATGATTTTTAATTGCCTCACCCACTAAACTTAGAGCTATTGAAAAATATTAGATCTAGGACTGCAGAGCGTAAGACTCTTCATATGTATCATACTTCCTCTGTTGAAATGTTGTAATCTTGGATTAGAATAAGACTGTATGAAAAAGCAAATCTTCAGAATTTTTTCAGGAATATCACATACCAGTCTGCCCTCTATTTGCAGAAGTGATTGATCAGGTAGAAATGTGGTGTGAACCTGAAATTAATAAAATACAAACTGTCCTATCAATAAAAAGTAGCAGCTTAACTCAACATAAGAGAACCTATCAGAGCTTTAATTTCCTATGCTCACTGGTATCCTCGACTCCTAAAAGTTTCATCACAGATGTCTTACTAATGAGATCTAGCTTACACTACTGAAATTGCACCTCAAATCCAGACATTATATAAGAAGTCACATAAACAGATTTCAAAATACACTGGAGTCATAGATCCAATTAACTGCCAGATGTTCTGAGTCATAATCACTCTGCCCATTTCAAATCCACCACCAGTATCAAAATTTATTAAAGATTAGTTTCAATCCTATTTGATAAACTGCTTGAAGACTGGCTTTTTGTGGTTTAGGCATAAAACTATCTGGAATTGCATGGAATATTGCAGAATGTCTCACCAAACAGGGACCAGATTTTCAAGTCTTTCAGCTATAGCTACCAGCCTGAACTATGAAACTGAGACGTAGAAAACTCTCTGTTGTATGGCCAAATTTGTATGACATCCAGTCATAATGTTTTCTATCTTTGGTGCCAAATTGACTTTGTGCATCAGCAGAGTAAATTCTGAATAAAGGGTTGTTAATTTAAAGCTATAATTTCAGCAAAGTATATGGTGAGTTACCTGTATTATTCTGTTAATATGAGCAATTTGTTCATACACACACTGCCATCAACACACATCCATAATCATTGTTATGCTAGGCAGTGCTTCTCTATTTTACAGAAAAAAAAAAACCAGCAAGAGTGTGACAGAAAATGAAAACAAAAAGTCACCATGTTCACCTGGATGTCAGATGTCACAACAGGTCCTAAATTTGGGACTTATTCACATCAAAGTTTACTATTTCTTTTGTACCTGACTGAGCCTTTTCAAGTTACAGGAAGTATTTTCAGCCAAGAAAAGCCCTCGATGCTGGATTTTTCTTAGAAAAATTTGGTATTATACTTTTTAAAGTATCCTTAAGTTATATAATTATGAACGTGCAAAATACCACCTCTTACACGTTTCCTCCCTCTGGTATTTGTAGTACGCATATATGTGAGTATGAGGATGTAACAGAGATCTCATTAGTAAAATGCATAAAGTATAAAGGAATTGTCGTATGCCTGTTTTAATGGACACTTTTGACAATTTTTTCACTGACAGAGAAAAGATTTCATCATTCCATTAGTATTCATGGGATTTACCCAAACAGCTCTCCCATGTGAGACTGAAGGAATTTACCCTTGAGAAAAGATATCGTAAAGGTTAATATCATCCATATGTGGATTTTACTGTAATGCCCTTACAAAAACAAACTGTGGAGGTCAAACCAACCAACCAGGAACTGCAAAAACAATACCTCAGTTTTCCCCTTCTAGCTATTTTCTTTCCTGCAAAAAAATTGCCATTCAGGTACTAGAAAAAAAAAAAAAAGGAAAAAAACCCCTCCAGTTTTAAGGAAGCATGTCAAACTTCGAAACCCCCAAACTGTAATCCTGTACAGGAAGACAAACACAGTGCAGCAATCCAGAGGAGACACTATTTTTAAGATGCTCTTTTGCCAGTCATACCCTCGAGATTCTCATAATGAAGATGCATTTTTTGTCCCATATTTTTCCAGTTATTACATTATATCTGTATGCCACATTAACAATTTTAAGACTGGTTCATGGCACTCATTTCCCTATATTGACATTAACGCTTTTCTAGAGGCCGTAACATGTACAAAATGCCTATAGAACCAAATAAGCAGTGGTTACACTTATTACTGAAATAATTTCAGATACAACTGAAAATGCTAGTTATGGTTTTAGAAGTGTCCCATGAAGTTATCCCTTTCATAGGTTGGTAACTGATTTTTGAAACCTAGCTAGATTTATTAGAGTTCTCTAATAAACGACCTTCCTTTTTCAAATGATCTGCAAAGCCTGAACCTGAAAATATTCAGGGGACAGTGTGAGGTTCACCTTTTAATTCAGATGTTTAATTACTCATATTATTACTCAACCTTCAGAATTGTAGACTTGAAATAGAATCCTAAAAATTTTTAATCAAGCTGTAGCTCTTTGACTGATTTATGTATTATTACACCACTAATGAAAGGTCCAGGAGTTAGCACTTGGCTGACAATCTGATACAGGAATGAGAATAGGATTTCAGCCATTGAAGCAAGCTGCATTGTATATGCAGTGTTGACAAGGAAACATACATAGATAGGACATAAGGAGTCATAAGGAACAACTGCCACGGAGGTGGATATGCTTTACTTTCTCGACCGCCAGCTACAATTTATTCTTTGGTATTTTGATAGCACAGTAGGTTAGGCAGAAACTAAGCAAGAGAAAGTTTTGCCCTAGGCACAACCAAATTGAAAGGTCAGAATACAAAAGAAAACCCAAAATTCTTTTGCCTTCCTAATCATAATTATTAGAGGGCAGAGATGGACAACAAAGGGGAAAAGACAATATGTCTGCTGATGAGCCACAGCATAAAAAAACCATAACATTTTCTACACAACACTGACAGCAATGACACCAGCATTTACAAGTTTTCAGCCCAAACCACCCTCCTGCAAATAGTGTTATATCAAAAGTAATTATTCATCTACCGGCATTTCAGTAGAAATATGAACCCATATATTTTTAAGTGTAAAACTTAATTAGTACCAGCCATTTAGAATAGTTATCCTTCATTAATTCTGTAAGAAAGATAGCACACACCCCCGCAACCTTACATATACCCCCTTTTTAAAATAGGACTAAGACTTTGTTGCTCAAAACACTGGCTCATTTGGGGATGAAGCATGCTTCTAAATGTCATGAAGACATAGCTTCCTGGGAGAATGAGCTTGCAAATTAGTCTTAACTTTAGAAGTTAATTCCTCTTTCTTCATCTTCTAGGTCCAAGACTATTAGACTCCATAACATGCTGCATTTGCTATTTGTTATTTCAGTTACTTGAGCATGGCGTGAAGTAAAAAGTTGTAAAGGAGCAGTGTTACTACATCACAGTGTATTTTTTATTGAAATATGTATTTTTTAAGGCACTTAGTGTATTCCAGATTGTTTTTTGAAATTAAATTAAGAAAGATATTCAATGCCTGAGAAAATGCTCGGGTTTGTATTTACAGATAAAAACCCAGTAAAAGTATGCTGTGTGTGTTTGAAATAACAACAGAGAAATGTACAATTGTGCTATCTGAAACATCTTCACTCTGAACAGATAGGGACACCAGTGAAAAACTTATGCAGAGAGAACAAAGTCCTCAAAGAGAAACAAACAAAGAATATTAACATCTGAAAATTCATGCTTATTCTTCCACAGCCTTTTCAGTACAAAAAGGAAGTCAGAGTTTTATGGCATTGCTTACTATCCATTCTTCTTCCCAGTCTCTTTTTCTTTTTTTTCTGGCTAGTTCACTGATTCATTTGAATCCTTTAGCTCATTATATGTTTTATATTGCACCAACGACTTGCAAACTCCGCACAATCGTGCTACGTTTTGTATCATTATAAAAATGTCTATACAATTATAAATAAATTAACAGCAAACAGTATATAAATTATATAATAGACACATTTAGAAAATAAAACAAGTGAAAAAGTAGATTATATTTATTTGCTTACAAATTCCACCTCGAAGTGGAAGCTCCATCTTCCTTTGAAAGTAAAGAGAGATATATATATCCTGTAAATGCGTGCATGTTCCAACATTAGAGTAGTAAATGCATCAGGAAAAAAATAGGGACAATATATTTGATGTTGCCACTATTTGTTCTCCAGCTTGTACAGAGAGAGGATTTGGAGAACAATTGTAAAAAGTTTACTCCATTTGCATTAATGTTCATTATTAGCAACTAAGAATGCTACAAACAGTCTTTTAATTGACTCACATCAATGTTTTGTTTCATATTTCTTTGACATAATCATGTACTACTTGCCTGATTTTCCAACCCTAAATTTAGTAATATGACTAAGTGTATTTCAACTAACACCTATTTTCAAGTCTCCAGGGAGCATTGCAATTACAAAAATTATTGTAATGAAATTAAATTTCACTATTATGAAAATTATGAAAATCATTTCCACAAGAAACAAAAAAGATCTTGTCATTTGTCCTCCCGGACTCTGCAGTACATGCTTAGGGTGCACTGGTTCCAAATGTATTTTTTTCTTCTTACTGGACCACTGTACAGGCCAGGTACACGGATTCCATTACTGGGCTGGGACTGTGATGAATATGTGTATGTCAAATGAAATGCAAATATATAGCTATTTTCAACACGGCATCTGCAAAGTCACAGAAAACAAGTTGTTGACACTTGCAGAGTACGCGCTGTTATCAATCTCTGAAGCAGAGAAACAAGAGCATTCCTGACTTGACAGAAGGAGAAACTTCCAGCGCGAGGACAGTCAAGCACCAGATCACGTTGCAGTGCAGTCCCCTTCCTGGCACGTTTTCAGCACATGGCTTGGTAAAGCCCTAAGCAACCTAGTCTGATCGCACAGCTGATGCTGCTTTGAGCAAGAGGCAGGTCTCTGACTAGAGACCTCCTGAAAGTCCTTCCTACCCAAATTATCCTATGATTTTATGTTAAATGTGATTAAGATAGGTATCCTGGAGAACAATGCATATATTAAATTCTTGCATTCAGCAAATAAAAATGATGTCTAAAGATGAAAGGAGAAGTAGGAAAACCAGGAAGATTGAAATATAGAAAATTTTTAAGTATGAAGAATCCAAGCAGGAAAAACTGAAGTATGTGAGAATTATTAGATGACACAAACTTAAGTCTTTCACATCTCTGTATAAAACTCTGTATACATTTTATAAATCTGACATTTACAAAGTGATAAAAACTGGAGGCAGTCTAAACTAAATTTATTCCTGGTAGGGGATTGATTACATAAAGAAATGACAGATTATTTTTTTTTAAAGGTAGATCTACTGTATATGTATTTTTTCTACAAAAGAACTGAGGAAGGGTTACAGTGGCAATACAGGATTAAGTTGCAAAAATGAATGAATGAGTAAGTTCCTTTCCATTACTGGAATGATATAATGCTAGCCAGTTTTACCACCACTCAATGATATCAACTCTATGGCACAAAATGGGTATAAAATTTACAACAACAAGATAGAAATTTGCCTATTGATGGCAGCCCGTGTTCCTTTCTTTTGGGACTGTCACAAGAAAGAATAAAATCCGGATGTCTTTCAAAAGCCATTTAAGAGAAAATTTTCAAGTCCTTTTGGAAATGTAAACTATATTTGAAATGCAATGTAATCTATTAGAAATACGTCTCATGATAAAACAAATAAAGGGAAAATACAGGTTATCACATGAAGAGATGCTTTTATAGCCCTCTGAGAATCTGAGTAGTTTCTACTGTAAATAGTTCCATTACCTCGAACTTTACTAATGAACAAATAGTGCTGTGCAAAATTAGATCTTACATAGTTTAAGAACTTCAGCTGGATAATGATATATCAAGTGGGATGAACTGATCCCATTATAAAATAGCTGCCCATTTAATTAGCCGTGTTCTGAACATTTGGTGTCCTTGTACTTCAGTTAAGATAATATACCCTGTAGAATCAAAATTATCTGTTTTAAATAACACATATACACCAGAACAGTCCTTACTTCTCTGTGGATTAGAAGGATATTTAGTACATGAGTTCCTATGATGTAAATGTGAGGATTGGCACTATTTCCTTTTTCCTTACAAACCTGCTGCAAGAAATACCCGGCATAATTTAGCACACTGTGAAGAATCAATGCAAGAGTTAGAGGACTCAGGACAAATAAGTTTGTCCATGTAACACTGACATCCTTACAGCCCTCTAGGATTACTGTTTAAGACAAGGCTGGTGCCCTGTATCTCTGTGGAATATAATTCTCCTCTGCTATTAACACCATTTCTGAAATATTTCCAATCCAATTTACACTGTACAAACTCCATGCACAATATGTGACAATTATATCTATATCTAACTTTTAAAAGAACCAAAGTTTCTTTTGGGGAATTACAACACTTTTTCAAACTTCTATTTTTTCAGTGGTTTCCTTCTGGCTTTTTTTTTTTTTTTTAAATATTAGTGCCATTTTTACTAAAATAATACTTCTTTGTCATTTCGTTAAAAACCTTAAAGCTGGTGCTTGAGTAGTTTTGTGTTCTATGTAGAATATCCTGCAATTCTTTAAAAGAATTTTACAGCTTAAGGGAGTGATGGTATATATGTCAGCGGTTAATAAAATAATGCTTTTAAGAAAAAATGGAAACCCACAGAACAAAAATAAGAGCATCCTCAAGTGAAATGAAAAAGCAATAAATTAAAACCTTTTAACCAGTCATTCTTTTCATATTTTATTTCTTACTCAGTAAATCAGCAATCCATGGATTTTCACCTGTAAAATACTGCTGCAGGAAATTGCTCAATATGAATTATAAAGAGAAGAGTTTAGTTAATTAAAAGTTTGACTAAGTAACAAGTTACTTAGATGACTAAATCCCAATTTCAGCATAATTTATCCACTTAGCCTGTCTCATGAAAATTTAATGGAAAAAGACTCATGTAGACTGTAAATCACTTTTGCAAATATGGTTTAGTTAAGTTTAAATGTGTTTTTTAAGATTATGTCACCATATTCTGAACTGTTCCATGGCTAACGTCAAAGAGAGCATGTGGCCAGAGACAGCCTAATGACAGCTTCTAATGAATATTGGTACATCCAGAACCCTGTTAAACTACAACAGTACCGTCTCCCATTTCTTGAATTATTGATATAAAGTCTTAAAAACAGTTTTTCTCCATTACAAAGAGTCACTTATTAATGCAATGGTTATATAAAGCTTACTTATTAGGAAAAGTGTAAACAACTCTTTGCATTGAGATTTAAACATACGGTATGATAAATATTTTATTCCGCCTCTTCCTCTCTGGAAGAAATTTTATATTGTATATAGTAAACTTTTGTATAGATTTCATGCTTAGTAGTTTTGTAATATATGGACAGCCAACTCTTAGAAGAAAAAAACAGTGGGAAGTCAAATCTTCTTATAATTATAGACAGCAACTTAAATGGTCCAATAACCCAGAAAATCAGTGAGAAGCAATGGTCAAAGTTCACATCAGAACCAAACTGCTTGTCTGAGATATCGTAATGCTGGGGATTCGGTCAGTGAATGAATCTGTATCTGCTTTATTGCTCCACTGTAAGAAAGAAATTCTAAAAGTAGTCTAGAAATACAGATAATACTTTGCAGTTTTGATATTTCTCTAAGAATTTATATCCAAACCTTCATAAATAGAAAAGTAACTACCTTTGCAATTTCTAAGAAAGTAAAATATAACTTCTCTTAGAAACATCTATCTAACCTATAATTAATATTTCAGTTATATCTGTCCTATAAAATAGAATAGTCACCCACAAAAATGATATGTCCCCCCTAAAGCTTGTCTCTTTTTTATCTGTATCAGATGATCAAATAAGACATATTACCTCTCCCTACAAATCTTGTCTTATTTATTTTTTAAAGCTCTAGCCTGCCTTCTGTTTAGAGCTTCCATACACCTCAGGAGATGTCATCAAATACTCATTTTACTTCTCCACCATATCAGTCAATATAGTGTTTTGGTTAAAGCAACATTTGACACATTTATGCTAATGATACTACTTACTACAGACACTACTTACTGCTGCTAGCCACAAGAAGGGAAGGAAGATCACAGTTGACATGTCTAGGGAAAGGCTTGGGAAAGCAGAGGTCTAGTGAAGCTGCCTACCTGGCAGAGCAGGTGCAAGCCAGGATGACTAGGGTGGCAGAGCACGACACAAAACCATTACAATACCATAAGAAGGTAAGCATGTCCATATCTAATGAGTTTGCTATCAAACATGTTTAGAACCACGATGCTACTGTGTCTTTAAAATAGTGCCACCCCTTCTTTAAGTGGACTTTTTGTTGCTGTGGTTGTGGTCTACATTAGCTTCACTCTGGACAGATTTATTTCTTTTTTTATTGCTTGGCAAATCCTGTTAACTCTAGGACTTCTGCTTGCACCTTGTAAGGAGTCAGTCCCGGTGTGACAGAAATGTCACAGGATTCTGTGAGCCCTCCATTAGCCCTCTCCCCTGTAGCTGTCCCAGACTTAGGCTCATCAGCTTTTAATAAGTTTTTCACTGGTCTCCCTGTCTGTTTGTATCCTAAGTGAGAATATGTATTTTCAAGTTCATTTTTGTGCAGTATACAACACTCTCAAATTTTTGTAAAGGGAAACATAATTGGCTGACTTCCCTTGATTTAACTGAACACTGCAAAACAGTGCTTGGAGCCAGCATTTTCCTTCTCACAGACATCCACTGCTTAGAATGAAATGCTGTGCAAGCCTTCACCAGTAGTTCTTCACACTTGCTGAAAGCTTCACTGTTCTATTTCTCACTCAAAGTATTTCTTAGTTTGTTATTTTTCTGGCAATGTGTGATGTTTCAGTTGGATTGCAGAATTATTCTCAAATAAAAAGGGTCCCAAACAGGAAGACTCACTACTTCAGTCTTACTATGTAGCAGGAATAAGGGAAAGACAGCAAATATTATCTGAAAACTTTAAGTGCTTATATTTATATATGTAGATTTTTAAAATAGATATGAAGCCAAGAAAATTGCCATTTATACAGAACTGATTGAAACAAATTAGTTCTCTGAAATTAATTTTTTAAAAAATTTCATTATGACCTTACTGACTAAGTGTAGGGATTTTCTGAAATGTTCATAGGAAGGGTACTTGAAAATTTAATTACATTATTACAAAGACACAAGGCAAAAACAGAAGCCAGAAAAATAGGATAGAAAGATGAAAAAGACATAAAATTAAGTCAGCGGAAATAGCAAAACACTACGTACAATCTATAAAAATACGCAATGCATGTGTTAAATTCCTCCAGTAAGAGGAAGAATTTTTGTGTGTGTGCCATTCAGTGAAATCTAGCATTTAGTTATGCAAAACAAAATGCCTAAACTGTTGAGTTGTTCCATATCTAGGCAATGGACCCATAAAAAATGAATTATCTGTATGGTGTCTCTGTTTAATTCATTTGTAGAAACTTGGGTTCTACCAGGATTCATAAGGGAGAGCTGTAAAATGAGGAAAAATGCGGCACAAATTACTCTGCAAAAACAGAATTCACAGTAGCAGCATGACCGAGGGGCCGTGGGGTGAACGTAAGGCTTACAAAACAGATCCAGCGTCAGAGAGGTTTGCATGCACCCGGAGTTGAAATACAAAGGAGCAAATATCCATAAAACTTCCATGGCAATTTTAGGGTTTGTTTCTTTTTTTTTTTTCTTAAAAATGTAAAGCAAGTACAAAGAAAACACTTCAGCATAGGAAATCTTTCAAAGCAGGAAACACTTCTCATTTTGCAGGTCAGCCTTAAATACATGAGGAGTTCAATCATACTGAAACAGAACAGGAAAAAGTCACAACAGCTCTGCAGTAACATCAAACAGCACAAGATAAAATAAAAAACCCCTCATAATCTCTCTCAAAGTAGTAACTCACTCCACCCTTTATGATGTCCTCTGTGCCAAGGCCACAAATACAATATGACTTTGTGTTCTGATCATTTAAAAGCTTGTTAATCTCATTGTTTGTGAGAAAACAAACATCTGCAATAGCTGGGTCTTTGCTTAAAATCCATTTGATTTTCTTTGACCTAAGCTTAAGTTAATGAAGGTCTGCAAGAAATCATCAAAACAAGTTTCTGTGAATACTGGCATAAATTGAAATGAACTCTCTCTGTTTCAGGAACGTCCTAGACATAACAAAAGCATTTGTGCTACAAATGCATTATACAAGAACATATATAATGTCTCAGCCATATCTAACCAGTTAATCTTTATTTGTAACAGTTGAAAGATATTGGCATAAAAGCTGAATTTCTGCCAGAGGTTTGTCTTTTAACACATTCTGAAGCTAGAGGACGGCACAGTGGAAAGTCCTTATAATGTCTCAGTCCCTATTGAGACAGAACCATTGAGAAGAACAACATTCTACACTCTGCATTAGTTTTTCACCACATTTACTGATACTAAGAGAACAAAAACATGCATTTAAGTAGCTGGTTAAAATACGTGATTGCAAACAAGGCATATTCTTCTTTGCCAAATTACGGTCCAAACATGAAGTTTAAAAAATATACAGTCAGAAATAACTGAATATCAAAATGTACTACAAAAGTGATATGATTAATTAATATTACTTGGATAAAGTTATTTGTTTAAATGTATTTATTTAAAATATTTAACCAGGAAATTACCATCAAGATTAAAAGAATTACACTTAGCCTACAGCAACAACATGCTAACATTTACAGTATCTGAAGGCTAATAATTTACATTAGGGATAAAACTAAGCACAGTGGATATTAGCAAGCAAGGAGCAACGTGGATGTCACTGAAAAGGAAGCATTTATTATGGATGTTAGGAGGAGAAATTTCTCACGTGAGGAAAATAAGGCAAAGGCAGAATATACTTCATATCACGGACCAAAGGCGCTACAGGGAAATGTCTTCAAAGCAATGGTTAAATATATGAAGACATAACGCAAAGCCTCCTGGTAAGTGCCAAAGGGCACTCATGAAGAAGGTGACACAGAATGCAGTATTTTAACTAGGCGCCTTGAACTTAATTTAAACTTCTATCTTGAAAAAGATAATGTCATCATAGAAGCCTTTTTCCTCATGGTATGTTTGTGCTGCCTCTGTGACACCCTACTGGCTAATCTCACCATGCAAAGAAACATACCAAGTCGTTGGAAAGCCAATAGACAGGGTGGCAAGAGCTTGCAGGCCGTCCCAAAAGGTAAGTCATGTTCAGCCTGGCGTTTACCTCAGTGCTCAGAGGATTAAAAGGATGAGTTTCTGGCTCCTTTACTGCAGTCTGGAGAAAGACTTCATATTCACCCTAGTTAAAACGTAGGCATTTTGTGGTTGTTATGTTCCTGAAAATCATAGCTTTTTGTTGGAGTGGTTTGCTTACTTAACGGTTTTGAGTAGATGAGAAAAAATTTAGTATAGCTATTCTTATACCGAGAGAATAAACATCAGTATCTTTTTGCTAAGGTGCCAGATTATTTCTTTTCAGACAAATCTTGCTTGCAATTGGCTGTACCTGTGGCCTTATGGACATATGCTGTATAATCCAGAAGTCCCCTTCTAAGGTTTTTAATCTATTACTTGGGAACACTGTCACTGCTTACTCTATAAATGACATTCTTCCCATTTGAGTCATTATTAGGCCATTAAGAATGGGTATGTAGAGAGCATACTGTGCAATTAGACAAAACATGTTTTAAACAAAAACATGGATAGGTTCTCATCAATATCCCAGTATTCACCTTGGTTTTTTAGCTGACATCCTGTTGAACTATAACATTATACAATATCAACTGTATAGAATAGACTATGTCTTCTGGATATATAAATGAGTGTACTGTCATTGAATGCTATTTTACATCATCTGGAATATGTTGTTCAGCGACAATACCTTCACATTAATATGAAAACAGTTTCTATGGGCTACCCATTCAGGGAAATAAATATATTAATGTAAACCTGAATTTTTTCAGCAATTTACAAAATATCAGCTTTGGCTCAGGAAATGCCTGAATTACTGATTACTGGATGCTCGGAGGGTATTTACAAGGACCCCTACGGGCTGTGGTCCTGTACATTGTTCCCCATGTATTCACCACTGTCCACTGCTGTCTGTAGTCAGAGAGGGAGCACTTATGTAGACGGACTTATCGTCTGACACAGTATGGCTGCCTTTCTGTTCAAATGTTAACCAACCCACTAATGACCAGTGGGATGGAAGTGACAAGGACAGTGAAGTGATGCCGAAACTCCCATTGAAAGTGGTAACTGGAATTACTATTCAGGAACTAAGGTGATCGCACTTTATGCAATAATATAAAACTGTAAAACCATAATAAACTTTTAAGTCTTTGATAAGAAATCACTCAGATTCAATTGTATTTTCATACAATTCATATTTTGAAATCATATTTTTTCAGACTGGAAATTTTAGACAATGAGGGAGAGAGTGAAACTCATACGCAGTGGAAGGGAAAAAGGACTACATTCAATATGGATTACCAAATGCAAGAATGTGATTGTAGACAACTGGTAATGAAGGACTCTGAAGTCCTGTGAGCAAGATATTACTGTAAAAGGTCCATCAATAAATTTGGAAACATATAAATAAAGCTTGACAGTGCTTCTGTTCCTCTGGCTACAGCCTCTTAGAACTGCAAGTACTTTGAAAAAATGGTAAATTCAGAGCTTTCCCTGAAGTCAGTAGTTTTACAGTGGCTTAGAAACAAAGGATCAGCCTCCTTCTTCTCCAAATATTTTTGCAAAACATACAAAACACGATTCCACTAGAATAGTCCCTATAAATACTTTCACTTTCATAGCAGCTAATAAACCTTTTGGATCCAAATATGTTGTGACACCAGCCTCTAAGGTTTGCACTTTACTTTTCAACTAGCATACAAGTTTACAATTTTCTAAATACAGTTTAAAATCGCAGTTTATGAAAGAGTTAACCTCTTGAAGTTATTCAATTGGAAATTCAAGTACACTATGTTCAGTAACTTTTCCGCTGCACATCACATACTTTGTATATCGTAAAAGTAAGATTTGCAATGAGCTTTTCTATTTTTTCCATTGTTGGCATATATAGAATAATCCACTTCCTCACAGATTGCCCACGTAGAAATCACAGAATAAGAAAGATGGAAATTTGGACTCTTCCTCTATTGCTTTTCTTAAAAAAATAATTTCAAAATAAGATAATAAATTTTACTTACCTCTCTGTTGAGAAGATCTCTTCTTCATTAAAGCTAAACTGTGTAACTGCTATTTGGCAGAGTTTTTCATAACCTAAATAATCATCAAACTCATTTCACCACTACCACCCTAGGGCATGAAGAACACACAACCCTTTTTTTAAACACAGCAGACAAATCCCAGCTTAAACATAGATATAAATTATTAAGTAGCACTTGTATAGCATATCATTTTCTGAGAGTGGTTCCAAATGATGTAAATCACTTACTTTAACAGATTTTTTTTTCTGCCAATTCTGAATTCTGTTTCCCCTGCCTGTGTTCATGTAATCTTAACAAAATACTGTATTAGGATAGCTTAAAAATTCCATCTTTCAACCTGTACAACAGGTAACACTAATTACAAAAAGAATGGCTTTGGCATCTGCATTTAGCACATCTCTAAGCATAAAATTTAATTTTCCTCTATGGGGATCCTTGGCATATATTAATAAAAGCAATACAATTTATATACATCATTAGGGAGAGGTTTCAGTCTAGCTTTAAGAAAATTTTACCTATTTCAGTCTTGCAAATTCTGCCTTATCTCACAATGTCATCCAAAAGAATTGAGAGAATAGTAGGAAATGGAGTAGGGAGCTCATAAGAACAAATTGGATTTCTAATTTAAGACTGGAATCAAAACCATTATTCAGTGCTGTATTATTTTATTCTTTTGGAGAAGGGCAAAACCTTTCAACTTCTAAGTTATATATAGTTTTCTACTTCCCCTCCCTACTGACAAATAGATTAGTTGAGGCAATTTCTCACCATTAAAGGTTTTGCACTTGACACTGTAATGTAGCCACTGTTCAAATTACCCTTTAGGGGAGCCCTTTTTAATTCAAGGTAGCAGAAGGATTTGCATTTGTCACTTCAGTTGAACAAAGTCCTTCCTCCCTTCCTGTGCCCCATGAGCTCTCTGATTCCAGCTCAGTCAAGAAAACAAAACGTTGTTATGGATTTTTTCTGCTAGGAAACTAAACTACAAACTTGTGCAAAATTTTTGCAAGAGCTTTGTAGGTAGAAATAAAAACTAAACACAAGAAATTTATTTTGAGGTCTGATTGAGGAACCATCAAATTACATGAACTGTAATGACAGACTAGGGGCCATGAAATGCATATAGAGCATGAACAGACACGGAGAGGAGACCGACCAATACAATGATAAGAAAGTTGTTTCTTCTTAAAAGCTGCCCAACTGCAATTGGCATCTGTAAACCCAGACCCATAATATATAATACACAGTGAGCTAGAAGAAAATTACCCTTAGAATAATATATATGTACTAAAAAGTTTTAAATTAAAACCATAAAGAAGATAGAAATAATATCATTAATATAGATAGATATCCTAAAAATAGATATATTCTTCATGCAAGTATTAACACCAGAACTGATGTTCTCCCTCATGGCACATGGGATGACCTAACTGTGCCAACCCCAGGCAACTGACCCAGTTGTTTACCTCTAAAAAAGATTCTTATTTAGACTTGACTATGAAAGCAGGACTTAACTTCTAAAGATTAGCTGCCAAAACCTTATTTCTTTGAATTTGTTTTCTCTCAATTCTGACTCAGTAGCCATTTTCTTTCTGTTTGCTAACAGCCAGAGAAAGCCAAATCTTAGCTAGGAGCAGCTGGAGAGAGGTAGCTGGGAGCAAATAGTGGATTGACCATGTCGAAAAATGTTGTGGTTTTTCTTTCAGATACATTTTTCAAGGTTTCTTTAAAAACAAACAAACAAAAATAAAATAAAACATATGATACTCTCACTAAAACCATATGCCACAAAGTAGAAACAAAATAATGACTTTATCACTAATGAATTCCATTATTAGTGATTAGATACATGGAAATGAGCATTTCCCCACAGAAATCTTGTGTTAATAGAGATTTCAAAAAGGAGTATCACGCTGGGCCAATGAAAGACATATAATGATTGCACAGTAAATCCACTTATAGAAAATTGTGCCCGCTATAGGATAGCTAGTTTAGCAATCAGGCTGCTGATCTAGAATTTGAGATAGTTCGGATACTCCACAGATTTCTTTTCCTTGCTCAGCAACTAGCTTAGATTCAGATGCTGAACATATATGGGTAACTAATTCTCAATTATTTCAATACAAATTTAGCATTAACAATCTAGATCTTCATCTTTTTATCACTCCCATTCTCTGTGAAGTAGGGATAATATCTTTTTCTTGCTTCCTATGTATGACATAATTATACATAACAATATGTATGAATTAATGCATTTATGACTATAAATAACCCCATCCTTGGAAACAGAGGTCACAGAAGAACCTAGGATCAGCAGTTTCTCACTATACACCACAGTACAGCTATGAGGAATACGATTTCCTGATTGCAATTCAGAAGACATACCTCGTCCCAAAAGAGCTGAATAAACATTTTCCAGTTTCTTTATAAAAAGAGATATCCAAAGATGAGATCAGAGATTGTGTCCAGTTTCTTTCTAAACGCAGTCCAAGTTAAGAAAATTAATAATGCTTTTTTGTATCAATCTGAAATACTAGCCCCAAATACACATTGCCCACAAAGCTGGTTCCTATTGCCTTCTCTGCCAGAAGAATCTTATTCCACTTGACATAGGGTTATATATTCAATAACAATGTCAAGGTTGAATTCTACCTTTGCATAAGATCAGTTTTTTGAGATTTTTGTTAAAATAAATCACCTGATAAATTCACCACACAGCACAATAAGCAGGATTATGTCTTTCATCTCTCATACAAAACTGATTACGGTGTTGATTTGTAAGAAATAATAAAGAAAACAAGTTTTGCGCACCCTAAAATTACTTGTGTGGGAGTGCAATTATTATACGAGATATCACACATATCCCACACTGCACTGTTGTTTACCAGTGCTATTTGTGAGACTAGTAAAAACAGGTATAAAGGGAATTGTAGAATTAAAAAAAAATGCAAATATATTACAGTAATTTCATCTATATCCCAGAAAGAAAAAAAACACAATATTTAAAATACTTGAAGCTTTTCTGGTATGTACAAGAAACCGGGATGTGAACAAGAAAATAACTTAGAAAAAAGCTGCATACTCAATTATTACAGGCACTTTTTGTAATTTCATTTAAAGGTCAAATGTAAGATATGAAATGTACACCTACTTATTGGATGAGTGTTTTCAATAACATATCTGTTTTTTCCTTTCCTAGCCCTCTTAGTTATTTCACAACTATAACAGTAGTTGGAAAAATACATTTCTGAAAATAAAAAAAATTACTGATATCATATTTTTAAACAAAATTTTTTTTTCTTTCATAAAAGTCAAAAGACAAAATTAAATTCTGTTATCATAGCTGAAAGAGTAGCATTTATTTCCTATAAAACATATCAATTAGCATCTACAATGAGCATTTAACTACTAATTTATTATAAAAATCAGAAACAAACAGCAAATTGTTGAATCTTAAGTGGAAATAGATTCCTTAGTTTCAATTACTTTTAAAATTGTACAAAACATTATTATTTGAGTAAAACATAAGCAGCTTGTGAGAAAGGTTCTGGAACAAACTCATTGTAGTACCTCTTTCTGAAATAATTTAAATTAAACTTGGCCTAGAAACAAGAATGATGAAAATTTCAGCTTAAAAATGTTAGATAATTTAAAGATTTACTTGCTGGTTAATTAGATTTTGGAACACACAGTTTCATTACACTATTAACTCTCATGGATTCTGTTGATACAAAAGTTCAAAGAATGTTAGAAACCAAAAGGCATCAGAGAAGAGATACTGAGAGAGTGTACTAGAAATTCCTAGGATATCAGAATGTAACAGACGTTTACTCTATGCTGGTCAATTGATTAGGCTAAAATTTTGTAACATTTTACCTTAAAAATCCTGTTAGGTGTTTGCCTTAATTTTAAAAGTGTTTTGGAACCAGAGCTTTTGATAACTATATATCTCCATACTTATCTCAGCTTTCATTTTACTAGAGCTGGTAAATCAAGTATTTCTAAATTTTTCTTATATATTACATTTCATCTTCTAATCATACTAGTAGCTTTTCTTTGCACCTATTCTAAATTGAAGTAATTTCTTTTAAAAGCTCATGATGGGAATGGCAAATAAAAGTTCAGCTGAGTGCATCCCAATAGATATAAATAAAGTGTTTATAGTGTCAGCATTATCCTAATATCCAGGCATATCATAATATTTAATGCTGAGCTGGAAAATATTAACTCTATCTTACAATGAAGGCATAGCAAGGTCAAACGGCAGATCAGATAAAAAGCATAAGCACTGAAATTATTGACTACATTACATCACAAATTTTCAGTCTAATGCCTGCTCTTTGGAGTCCTGAACACTGGCTGAAAAGCGTACATTCCTTTTACAGGGCACAAACAACACCTCAGAGTAGGATTATAAAAAGATGCATAGTACAGTACTGTCTAGACCTACCCATTGGATCAGCCCTGAGGACAGGATGAGTCTCAGATCCTGCCCCTGGGCATCTCTTATGACTGCAGAATTCTACTCAGAAGCCTCATAACTTTGGAGAAATGAGCAAATAAGACACAGCTTCAAGAAAAGGCAAGGGGAAATGGCAGCAGTAGCAGTGTAGTTATGGGGGTTAAAGACAATTTTAAAGACTCTGAGACCTGATTTTGAGCTCTGCCTTAGTGAAAGAGGTCCAAACCTTTACTTCCCACCTCCCAAGGGAGGCCAGTCCCTTCCTTTCACTGACACAAGGCAAATGTAAGACACAAGCAGACAAAAAAATAACAGCAGGAGAATTTAAACTCTGTACCCTATGAAACCTATGTTTAATTTTTGCAATCAAGACGTGGATCTCTGAAATCCCAAGGTACAGTCTAAACATTGTATTTCGTGCTCTTCTGCTGGGAATGTCAGCTACGAACTATGTATAACTCAGTGGGAGTCTTGAGCCAGGAAGACTGGGTTGGATTCCTACCTATAAATTGGACAGCATCAGAAACAACTAAGAAATTTAAGGGATTTTCAACTGCTTTGAGTCAATATACTTCACTTAAGTCAATGAAACTTTAAATATTGAACACCAATAGAGGAAGTAGCTTTTTTTGCTTAATAATATAAATGTAAAGTGAAAGTTACAGGTGTCTTGGTCTTCTGAAACGAGACTTTCATCCTCAAGAAGAGCAAGACAGGAGAGTTCCAGTAAGCTATTAGTGATTACAAATGTCATGTAATAAATACATCTTTCATGCCATAAAAAGGCATTTCTAGCATGAAAAAATTCATTGTCCTTTGCACAAAAACAGTGTTATGTGCAGCCACTGAAAGTAGCCCAGACAAAGGTTAGCTGGATCCTCAATGTTAAGAGACACCCATGTTCTTATGGGTTAACTGTGATCTTCCAGTATAGAACATTACTTCAGCCTTGGTCCTGAATCTCTTTCAGTTTAATTTATCCCATTGCGAAAATAAAATTGTTATATCAATAGCAATAAGCCACAAGTCTTGTTAATGATGACAGCCAAAAAGACATAAAGCCATAAATACTCAAAACAGCAAAACATTTTAGGAACAATAGAGAAAACAAAAAAACCGAGAAGCCTAGGTTTTTCCCAGAATTGACTGAGAATCTCAAGGCAATAGACAGTAGTGCAATGCACTAGATAGTTGATGTTATTGTTTTCAAGCTGATAGTATTAAGGTAACATTTTATTTTTTTCCAACAAACTGCAGTGGGGTTTTTTTCCTCATTTGACTCATTAACTTTTCAAGGTCTTTGATTTTTATGCAGGTAGGATTAAGTCCTTGTGTGGAGTTCAGGTAGGAGCTGATAAAGCGTTATCAAGGAAAAAAATAGTGTGCTTTAAAGGTATTGTCCTTTATACAACAGCATGCATGGAGAATTGCACAAGATATTAAAGAACTGTTTTCAGCAAGCTGCCCTACTGACTGCAGCCATTACTTGCAGATTTCACAGACTGTATTTTCAGTACGTGGATCTGACCACACAACACAAAAGGCTAAAATCTGTGCTACCTTATTTTAAGCAAATTCAATAAAATGAAGTATTACCATTAAACACTAACCGATAACTCCATGAGTCAATTACAAAAGAAGAACTTCCAATGAAATTTAATTTATAACGACTTCTGGGAAACAACATAATTTCCAAGTGGTAAACTTCACTATTGTTATATTCTTTTGCTAATTGCTTTTGCTTTGTCTTAAATTGTATTGCTTTTTCAATTTCAATTAGTGTCCTTTTCAAGGTGTGAACTCAGACAGCCTATTCTGTTACTCTGCTCCTACAGGAACATTTCTACATTTTCACTTTGAGAATGCTGCTCAGATAAATTACTGGATTACTTAACTGAAAGGCTGCTGATTCTTTCCCTCCAAAAGAAACTGAACACATTGAGACTATGAAGTAGTGTAAGTCACTGAAATTGAAGGAGTTAGGCCTATTTATACCAACAGAGAATCTCTATTCCTGTAAAGCAAAGCAAAGTTTCCCCCCTGGGCTTTATCTTTATTGATAATTCAAAGTTATATGTAAAATCTATAATTCCCTAGGATTCTTTCCTTGAAAAGACCTCTGTGTTCCAAATAGTAGTTCCTTCTGCTCAAACACTCTTCTCCTTATGCACATTTAGGTTAAAGCCAACAAACCACACTTAGCAGAATCAATCTCAGTAAATAAATTTAGTGTATCTGTGCATTAATGGTATGGATCAATAGAAGAAGCATATTGTAAATCCTAGAAGAAAATAGAAATAAAGCTTAAATACCATTAAAATCCATAATGCCTTTCATTTATAAGCCATTTATCAGAAACAGTGGATGTTATAACCCACATTTGAAATTCTATATGGGGAATTTTAGAACACTGGGTACACAGCTTTAGGAAAGTAAATTAAAAAAAAAAAAGAAATTAAATTTTATATTTTGTTCTGCAACCATTCTTTAGGCTCTTAGTTATAAAATTAATTATCACTGTTTAATCTGAGAAGCGTCACTGCTCCATAGTTGTAAGCAAGATAAATGAATGTGGAGGTGCAGAAAGATTATTAACGACCATTGAATTCTCTTATTTAAAAGCATGGCATCTGCCAGAGCAGATTTTCAACCTTTCTATGCAATGAACAGTCTTTAGTGGTAACAGGTAGTTCAGACTTTGATCAAAAAACTCAAAACCCTGTGCTGACAAGAACAATTTCTAGATGCAATAGTGATGATGGGAGACCACAGCTCATGGTTTTAAGATGTGTTAAACCGCAATCTAACACAAGCCTTGCAGCAATCCAGCAGCAACCATGTTTATTTAGTCTTCCAGTTTTACCACATCAAATCCATTCAGGCCCCAAATGAACAAGTATTCATTCAACCTTACTTTATAAATACAATACAGTACACTGTACTTCAGTGATCCCTCCTAAAAAACCATTGTTTAATACACTAATTTGTAGGCTAATACCTACTGTCAGATGGTGTTGAGCTCAGATATTGAGTAGTGACTTCTGAAACAGGCATTCAAGAGTAACACCTCAAATAAGTAAACAATCCATTCTTTCATATCTAGACATTTTATCATGTAAACAAGGGAAAGATACTTTCACCAAAATAATCTGCAATTCAGATACAGAATGCTCAAGAACAAACAAGTACTGATATGAGATTTTGCTGAGGCCAAGGCAAGAGAGATTGAGTTCCTCCAGTCAAACCGCACTTCTTGATCTATCTAAAAACCTTTGGCCTGGAACTTGAGAAGAAGATGGAACAATTTTGCTTCTGATAACATTCTTCCTGTGACCTATGTCTTCTGCTAAGTAATTACAGCGGCCTTGACAAATATGAGTTAAGCAGTGTTGCCATGCCAACCTATGTCCTTCTCTTTTCAAATATTCTACTGATACCAGAGATATTGAGCTTGGAATATACTTTCCACCAGTCAAACTACTGCAGGGTTTCTTTTGACCCCAAAATTATGTTAAATGCTATGGATTTCACTTCACATGATCAAGTATAAATATTAATAATAAATGTATTTTCACTTCTTATACAATTTTTTTCTGAGGAATAATAGCATGAAGTAACAAATTACCTGACCAACATTACTGATATTCAGTAATAAAAAACCCATTCGTGTTTACTGATATTCCAATGGGAAAAAAAGTTCATTCATTTTCCTGGTCAAAACATATGAACACTAAATAAGTGGTATACCAGGAGTCGGTATTGGTATTCAGATGATCTTTATCCAGGTGAAAAATGAGTGAAAAATGAACAAAAAAATTAGAAACACATGTGAAGCTTACAATGGTTGCTTTAAAAATCTGGATTAAACCTTGCCAGTAGCCTGTAGCCCAGTGAATATGGTATTGCTATTCCTTGTGGCATGCCACTGGCTCTGTATTAAGCTAACAGCTCAGGCCTTGTGACCTGTCAGGCTTTTTCTGGGCTTCTCTGCGCCTGCATGGAGACTTGTTTTAGCACGTCTGTCTGTGGAAAAGCAACTATGAAAAACATGACTTTTGCCTCCTTTTTTAGCATATGCTTAGCTTTATATTATTGCACGGTTTAATGCTTACTGTCATATATATATATTTCTGAAACAAATGTCTAGTAATAACAGTTACTCTGTGCAGACTAAACTCTCTACGACCCTAGAACAAAATGCCACAACAGGAGAACAGGCATGGGATGACAGCAGTAGCCTTGAAAGTACAATCACAGGATGATTCTAGAGACTTCAGCAACTCAGTTGACATAATGGTCAATTAACGATCATCAAAAAATGCAGCTGGACAAAACCAGTGCTAGGAATAAGAATGAGGAAAAAAAAGCAAGTGTCCGATAGATGTAAACCAAACTATATGCAGTAAATTTGGATGTGATGCAGAATTCCCTACCAATGCAGGTATAACAAGATATAGAGCCTATTAGTAGCTATAGTAAAATAACCTCATGCAGAACCCACGGTAACAAGGAAGAAAGCATCATAGTTCTCCCAGCAAAAGTCACAGGATGCTAATGATTTTCTACACCCTGTACCTATGCCACAAGTGAAGGCATTGACCTTAGAACCCAAAGATAAAGTGGTAGGTACCAGCCTGCTTGTGTGCATTAATTTTAACTGTATTTAATTTGAACAATTAGTATCATCAAACTCAACTAATTATATTTTTAGAGTGTTAAAACTTCAATTAGGCTAATAATAAATTTCTGGCTTTGCACATAAAGTGTGTTTCCTTTTTTCCCCGTTACAAGATTCTGCATGTGAAATGATGCAGAATTTATGCAACGTATTCCATAACTCGGATGCAACAAAGAGATAACATCAGCAATGGCTATTGATTATTTAAAAAACCTTTTGTATAGGCAGAAACTTCAAGCACATATTTTATACAGTATAAAGCAGGCCTGATCTTCATTTCTAGTCCTTTCCTGTTTTCTTATAAACTATTAACACTGTAGAATTACAGTAGAATAACCTGTATGAGCTGTTGCATTGGAAAAAACATTACTCCCTGTAGCTGCATCAACAATAGTCTAACCAGCATTACCAATAATAAGATACAGGAAATTTTGAGAGGAGTGTTTCTACAGACTTAAAAATACATAAATCTGGATTAGGTATTCACCTCTATATATAAATAAATCAGCCTGATTTTCAGGCAGGCTTTAAGGGAAATGAGATTAACATAATGTGAAAATAATTCATTCATTCGCAAGAGGACACAATTATCATACAATCAGCATTCAAGAATCCAAATAAATCAGCATCTTCATATTTAAACAAAGAAATCCATCTACCAATGATAGAAGATTTAAATTCAATTAATTTATTATGGAACAAATGATATCATTCTGACGATTCGAAAATCAGGTACAAGGAAAGCAACAGAACAAATAATGACACTAATGCATGCTTTGATTGCTTTAGATAGAAATTGCATTATATAAGGCAAACAAAACTAAATGACAGGTTGTTCTACACACCGTGAACCCACAGGAAGCCTCCTTCCATATAGATTCCTGTCTTGTGGTAAGATTTTTTTGATCTCTAAAAAGTTCTAAACAAAGCATTATTGTAGCATAGCAATACCAGACTTGGAGCACTGTTGGTTCATAGCAACCCTCTGCCATGTAGATTCTCTGGTGCTATACAAACCCCAACAATACTACAGTCTTTCTGTAACCTACATGACTAATAGGATCTCTCTTCTCTACCTAACTGCTGATTTTCACTAAACCTGTATGAATCGGATGTATTTAAGACTGTAGACATTCTTGTGATATCAATCTGTGAGGGGTGGTTGCAGAAACACACACATGTGCAAATAAAATGATCGATCAAACCTTATTTCCTCAGAATAATGAGGCTAAAATATGTAAATAGTTACAGGTTTGGGCTGCTTTGGTTACATTTGGTAAAAGTGAATATGAGTGAAAAACATTTGGTAAAATTTTCCTTCATTTCAGAGAGGAAAAGCTGGACAAAGACTATAGAAACTGTAATGAAATATCTGTGAATGAGAATAGACAAATGAGCTATAATATAACCAAGGCAATCTGCAAATAGAATTCAGCATTATGTTCAGGAAAGTAACCTGTTTCGTGCCTAAAGAACTTCAATAGGAGATGAGTTTCCCAATATGGAGCAGAAGGAGCTGGATCATATTCATCCTATAACTTGGGAAAAAAAAAATCTGCTTTTCATAAATGCAAATAATTGTATTAATCACATTTCTTAGCTGATGGAAAATATATAAGCAGGTACTTAGTTGAAATTGAGTCAATTTACAACCAACAGGCTGGGTACAGCCCACCAAAGCAATTTACATGGGCCATCATCTTTTTTACCTGACAGCTCTTCAGACAAGGCCATGTATGTGCTGCCATGTGATTGGGACATACGCAGATTGTTCACCTTTAGGCATTGTCTTATCAGACGATGGAGAAGCCATCCCCCCATAAGGCTTCAGGTCACTCCACAGTAGGTAATGCCTTGCTGTGTCCAAAAGCTTTGGTACTTGTCGTATGGGTAGCATTTTGTCTTCAGAACAAACTGACAACTGACATACACACAAAAAAAATCTACTGTTTTTAATTGTTTTTTGAAAAAGTATAGATCTACCTCTCCCCTACAGCAGGGATGCAGATTCTTTGGTGATTTATACTGAAATAACTGTAGGACACACTCATATAAACATCTACAATGATGCAACTAACTTCAGGGAAGCATTGAGAAGCATTGGCTTTGTTCTCACTGTGTAGCAGTTACAAAAAATAATATTTGAAAAAGAAAGGAACTGGGGAGGAAGAGGGAGTCTGAATATTTAATACAACAGATTCATCATGAAATAAAATGGCATATAAACTGACACAGTAATCCTGAAACCAGTCTAAAGAAGTAATCACAGCTGAATCTCCAGTGGCCTGTTTTTAAAATGGTAATAATATTCTCTGGGAATGAATACACTAGACAAATATTTCCAGAGCGAATGTCAGAATGTTTAACCATATATTCTCACCAATAAGCTTGTGTTTGTTAATGTAGGAAACATTCAAATATATTCTCTTATATTATAGCTGATATGACTACAGTGAGAAGTATATATTCCTAGGTATCTCCCAGTATCATTCCATTTCAATAAAAGGCTACATCTAGATATGTTCCATAAAACTGGAGTTCTCAGAGGAATAAGCACATTAAATTAAGAAAGTTCAGTTTACGACAAAGATATTTTACATATTTTCTTAAAGGCCCTGGGAGGGTTTGAAAAGCCTAGCTCATGCCTGATATATTTTCATGATGAAAATGTCCATGTTTCCATAATGTAAAATATCTCCAGTTTCCATAATGTAAAATGCAGCTAAATTCAACGAGAGACTCTATTATAATTTCTGCTTTGCCAGATAATACCAAAGAAGTTGTCTACAGGATAAAATCCCTTGCAACTTTTTCATATGACTGGGGTAAGTGAAAGAAAAGGTAAGCTTCAGGCTTCAATAAAAAATTTCTGCAACAAACAAAAAAGAAGTTAATGTAAGATGAAAAATGATGAATACAGTTTCTATAAAAAAAATACCAAAGACTGCTTTTTTTGTGGAGATAACAAAAATATGTCAATAAAAGGCAATAATACAAACCAAAGCAATTCCTTCAGTATCACCATGCACTGTCCTCAGAAGTACCTATCGACTGAAACCAATCACTGTCTCAGGAAATAATGCATCGAAATGTTCACCACGGCCAACAGTCAAGAGAGGCATTTTTGGACATATTTTCTTAATCAGTAGCTGGCAATTTTTAAGTTTAATACACAAAATAACCAATAGGTTCTTATGGTTGGCTTTGCATATTTCATGACAGTTCTGAGAATATTTGATTTTAGATTAATATCAAGTAAAATAAAATGAATAGCTTTAGAAATCTGGAAAGTCTACAAATACAATTTCACATAACCAAATTCTTCAGAACACTTATAGTGTTCTGGAATAAGATGTAAGGGAAGAATCCAGCCACACTATTAGTTCCTTTCCTCTGTGAAGCCTGGGAACAGATAGCTCCTTCCCAGCTGTCACTCCTTCCACACTGCTGTCAGAGTTATCAATGGGAGAAAGATCTTGAGTATATGAGTGCTAAACCTTTCCAGTCGAAAGCCTGAAGTTCATACAGGAAACTAATTGGCAGAAAATATTCATTACCCCAAGGGGATAATTATGTTCAGACAAAAACTACTGCTTACAAAGGTAGCTGTCTTCTTTACTTTCCATCTCTGAATTCTTATCGTTTATTTTTAGTTGTGCAATCTAGTCTGAGACCTAGTCAATTCAGTGACATGGTACAGGGAACCATGGGTGAGGAATTAAGATTTTTGAAGGAATCTGTGTACATTTAATATGCAGAATGAATTAATTATTGTGTACAGTATCCTAGTTTCATCATCTACCATTACCTCCTCACGCAACTCAAGTGCTCTTGCCCTCACAAAAGCAACCAGTTACGTTGCACGGTGTGCCCATAGGTAGTGGCTACTCTTGTAATGTTGCACAATCAATTTTTGAAAGAAATGTAGAGTCTGAGGTGAGCTGCATTGCAGTTTCCACTTTTTTTGTGGCTTTGTTTTTTTCTAATGCTGAAACTTAATCTGCATGGATTTCCCCAATATATTTCCTAATCATATATTAGATTTCAATGCATATTTTAATTTACAAAGCTTTACAAAACAAGAAGTTGGTATTATTGATTCCAATCTGCCATTTCAAACAATAATTAGATTTCAATATTAGGCAACTAAAATTTTCAAAAAAACCTATGTTTGGAAAGTATTAATTGAAGTAGCTAATCTCCTCATAGGCTCTGCCATTTCCAGTGTACTAGACTTTCAGAAAAAAAAAAAAAGAAACAACAACAACAAAAAAACCAACAAATGCATTTGGAAATTTTAGCCAGTTTCAGTAGCATGCTATAAACACAGGAAGAGATGCTGACTTGCATACTGGCGCCTGCATCTGAAGACTCATACTGAAAAATAAACTGTCTAGACACTTTCCAAATGACCACATCGCAGAGTGCTGAGCAGATGGAAGATGATGAAGGTGAACACCTATCCCATGTTGTTTCACCTAATCCTGATATAAGATTTTGGAGATACTACTTAAAATTTCAAAATTTAAAATTCAGTATTATAAAAAAATTGTACTACAAGCCTATTTGTGTTGCTCAGTGGCACTGGGCTCAAAGAATGAGAATTGCTGGGCCATGACTGACGTAGGTATTAACGGCCTACTCTGACAACAGATAACTGGAAACTGTCACAATACTCTTACTTCAAAATTAAGTTTCTACTCACTTTTTCTTAATTAAAACTATATTTACCTAGTATGCAAATGGACTCTCACATATTGGATATGTCTTCATGATCCAAAGTGCAAAATTCCTCCATTGCCTCGCAACAACAACGCGGGGAAGGCAACGCTCAGCGGGTGAGGAGCAGAGTGGTGGCAAAGGTCGGTTCCAAGGCGGAGCAGGTGGTGACAGGGAAAGGGGGATCCTGGAGCATGGGAAACCAGCGGGGGTGCGAAGGGAGCGGGGATGACGTGATGGCGGTGTTGCCAGGAGCAACCACAGGAAATCTAAAGGGCCCCCATGGTGCATGAGCGAGAAGGAGCCGGGAAAACAGGGCGTGGCATGGCAGTTTGCACAGCACTTCGCACAAGGAGGGCTCTGCTGCTGCAAACGGAGGCTGCAACCCTCTTGCAAGGAGCTGAGGAGAGCAGAAGCCAGGGTATCCACCTGGCAAAAAGCTGTGCCCTCAGCGTCCCTCATGGCCCCTCCAGCTGCAAGAACTGATGCAGCCCCCCGAACAGAGCCTGCAAGGGAACGTACAGGCGTCCAGGTCCCAGGCTGCAGGGCGATCCTGAGCATCAGGCCAGTATCTGACAGCAGCAGCAAGCTCACCTGTGAGATGTGCCCAAGTAAAGGAGCTGCTCAGCTTGGTGGCAGAGCTTCAGGAGGATGTGTCCAGGCTGAGGAGTATCAGGGAGGCAGAGAAGGAGACTGAGTGGTGGAATGGTACTCTACCGTCCCTGAGAGAGATGCACCAGCCAACCATGGTACACCAGACAAAGGGCTCGTGCCCCCTCACCGCTAGGCAGAAGGAGGGCACCCAGGAGACAGGTGAGAGTGGAAGCAGGTCCCTGCTCGAGGTGGCAGGCAAATCCACTCTCAGCCTGCCTCACCTTCCCAGGTGCCTGTACACAACAGGCATGAGGCCCTGGAACTGGACGGGGAGACACTGATGACATGGACAAAGGTTCTTCTGGGATGGAGGGGTTGTCTAGGCAGCCCATCCCCCACATCACAACCACTCACATTAAGAAAAAAAGGGTAACTGTCATAGGTGACTCCCTTCTGAGGGGAACTGAGGGTCTGATATGCCAACTGGACCCAACCTACAGGGAAGCCTGCTGCCTCCCTGGGGCCAGGGTAGGAGATGCCTCTAGGAAACTCCCTAGTCTGGTCAGGTCCTCAGCATATTACCCACTATTGGTTCTTCATGTCAGCAGAGAAGAGGTAGCAAAGAGAAGTCCAAAGGCTATCAAAAGGGATTTCAGAGCCTTGGCAGGGCATTTGGTTGAAAGTTCAGGTGCTCAGGTAGTATTTTCTTTGAGCCTTTCAGTAGCAGGGAAGAATATTGAATGGAACATGTGGACCCAGGCGATCAACACATGGCACTGAGGCTGGTGTCATCAGCAGAACTTTGGGTTTTTCAGTCATGGCATAGTCTATTCATCACCAGGTCTACCAACATCCAATGGGCTGCACATTTCTCAGAAGGGGAAAAGGGTTTTTGCTCAGGAGCTAGCAGGGCTGATTGATAGTGCTTTAAACTAGATTGGAAGAAGGAAGGGGACAACACCAGGCTAGTCAGTGATGAGGAATGGGATGGCACGCCAAAGTTCAAGGAGCTGCATGCTAGTGAGATGCTTCAGACTGCTCTGTGCATGTGGCAATGGGCACAATGAACTGTGCTTGAAGAGTTTCTACACAAATACGCGCAGCATGAGGAACAAGCAAGAGGAGCTGGAAGCCTTGGCCCAGTCCCAGAGATATAACATCACTAACATAAGTGAAACCTGGTGGGATGAGTCCTGTGACTGGTGTGCCATGATGGATGGTTACAGGCTCTTCAGGAGGGGTAGGCAGGGTAGGGGAGGTGGAGGGGTGGCATTGTATGTAGTGGAGAAGCTGGAACACATGGAGTTGGTGATGGCACAGTTGAGAGTCTCTGAGTAAGGATTAAGGGACAAATAAAGCAGATGTTGCTGTGAGAATCTACTATAGGCCACACAGCCAGGAGGATGAGTTATTCTTTAAGGAACTAAAGGATGTCTCTAAGTCATCTGCCCTCGTCCTTATGGGGGACTTCAATTTGCCAGATGTCAACTGGGAATACCATACAGCTGGTACAAACAGGTCCAGAAGATTCCTAAACCATCTGGATGATAACTTCTTGGTACAGGTGCTAAAGGAACTGCCCAGGAAAGGTGCCTTCCTCGATTTGTTGCTTATTATCAGAGAGGGCCTTATGGCTGAAGTGGCAATTGGTGGCTGCCTTGGCCACAGCGACCATGAAGCAGTCAGGTTTAAAATCTACAGTAAGAGGAGGAAAGCTGCCAGCAAGACCTCAGCTCTGGATATAGGGAGAGCAGACTTCAGGTTGTTCAGGGAACTACTTAGGAAGGTCCCCTGGGGAAAACCTTTTGAAGGTGCTGGGGTCCATCAGTGCTGGTTGCTTTTTAGGTACCACCTCCTAAAAGCAAAGGAGCAAGCCATTCCAAAATGTAGGAAAGTCAAGCAGGTGAGGCAGAAGGCCGGCTTGGCTGACCAGGGATCATATTCCAGAAATAAAGCAAAAAAAGAAAGTATATGGCCAATTGAGGCAAGCTCAGGCAACTACAGAGATGCTGTTCGCCACTGTAGGGAGGAAATTTGTGCGGCCAAATCTCAATTAGAGTTGAGGCTGGCCAGAACTGTGAAGGACAATAAAAAGGACTTTTTAAATCTGTCAGTGGCAAAAATCAGGCCAGAAATAACATTGGCCCATTGCTTGATGAGCATGGTCACCTCACAAACAGGGACACAGACAAAGCAGAGACGTTTAATGCTTACTTTGCCTTGGTCTTCAACACTGATTGTTGAATCAGCTAGACTTCCTTCCCCATTTTCATCCTTAATGATGCTTTCACCAAAGAAGTGTCTCCCCAGTCTTCTCCCATTTGCGAGTTTTAAAAAATAGATATAGGTTTTTGAATTTTTTTTTGTTTCCCAGTTAGCATACTTCCCATTCCATGCATGTACTCTTTTCACCACTCTACAAATAGTTTACAGTACAGTTCTATGAACTACATGGCATATATATGTAATGTACAATATTACATTATGAAGTATGGCCAGTACAATCTCTACATCATTGACCTAACTGGATTAACATCCCCAGCAATTATATACCATATTAATCAGATGCACTTCTCACCACCTAAGAAAATTGCACGTCTACCAGTCAAAACAATTATGAAGTGAAACAACATGAGTGTTATACTATCACACAACTCTGAGTCAGCGTGTTTTAGAAGAATAGATCAACTTAACCCAGTTAAAAAAAAAAAAAAGAAAAAAAAAGATTTAAGTTAGGTGAGTCCTCCATAGGCTTTTCTCTGACTATTTGAGCTCGACTTTCTTTCAGCTTTCAGTAGTACCAATCACCAGCACCAAGGTAAAAACTTGAGCATGTATTTACAAGACAGGGGCCTAAGGAAGCACATCTACTAGTCAAACAGGACAAGTTATTCCCGTTTTTTTTTTTTTTAATGAAATATTAATGTTTATTTTTACAAAGTATTTTTATTTCTGTATCTCTGCATAGCAATGGGAGCCTAAAATATTTGTTTTTAAAACAATAAAATAGAAATTATGATAATTACTGTAGTTTGTCATAGTGTTCTCTAAAAGAAAAATGCTAATTATTTTATAAAGTGTGATGTTTCTAATAGTAGCTTTCATTACATCTCTGTATTTCTTTGGGACTGATGTGTGTTTTGAATATTATTAAAATACTTATTAATCAATCTGAAATGCTGAACACATTCCAGTTAGTGCAAGATAGATTAAAAAACATTTTGCAGGCAACTGGGAGACAACTCTGGGCATGCATTTTTTTCAGCCAGCTGAGTATGACACCAGGGTATTTAATTTGATTCTCCTGAGAGAAAGAGACCCAGCTGTGCTTCTCATATAGCACTTTCTGCCAGATGATCTGAAAGAGTGGCAATTCCAGAGAGGTTGGATGCTTGATGCTTGCCTTTTCCTTGACTATGAAGTGTTAAAGTTATACTATGTCTATTCCAGCACAAGGTGTATCTTGTTATTGCTACTTATTCATTAAGAAACAATTTTACCATAGTTTGAAATGCAGTAACTACAGAGTCAGAAAATCCTCTAGTCTAAATGGTAATTACAAATGTGAATGAGAAAGATGCAGGTAGTTCAATTGGCTTCACCATCACCCTGCTGCTGAACAAAAGACGTAGACTCCATCCTTCCTTCATCTCCTGTTTTTTTTTTTAAAAAAATTTAAAACCACTGGACACAAAAAATATAGGTTCTTTATTAATCATGATGATATCCATCTGAATTTGCAGCCTTCATTTGGTGTCCTAAAAACAGGTGAACCTGAGGCCACTCAAAAATTGAACCTACTTGAAACTATAATTGTGCAGCTAAACCAGATGGGCAAAAACATTTCAATAAAACTGAAGAAAAAAATCCTCATCAAATTTTAAAAGAAATTAAGTCAACTCAAACTTTCCATCTGAACCCAAATGAAAAAAAAACCCACCTTTTGAGCATCTGTTAGAAAAGAATGGGCTAGATTGCTAAAACTGCTACTGATGGCATGTCTTTTCTATAAGTTTATTCCTTAGAGCTGTTTCCCAGACAGTAAGAGACTCAGCCTCAGTGCAGACCTCCGCCTGCACAGGTCTGAGCTCACATTTACAATTTCTGGAGAAATTGCCCTAGGTGGACTATTGAGGCATGTTTTTCCTATTATCTTATACAGAGTTATTCCACCCTGCATAAATCTTTATGACTTAGAGAAGAGACTGATACCTACATGGCCCATATTCCCAGGTGAATGTTCCACCTACCACGTTAGTGACTTATTCCCTTTCTGGCTTGGATATTATATAAATATTTTATACAAATATATTTGCTGGCTCCAGCTATAAAAATTCAGAAAATCCATTTGAAATTACTCACTACTTCTTTTTATGTGTATATTCGACTACCCAGTTAAATCCACTCTCCACCTGGTTCAGAGTGGGGATTTGGACAAGGATTTTGATTGACAATGACCCTCTAGCCTCCTGAGAACTGAACTTAGGTCTCTCACATCTTGGGTGAGAGCTATTACTGGCTGATCTTCCAGGGAAAGAGAGAGAGTACCTCTTTTTCTAATAACTCTGTGTCTCTAAACCAAAAAGTACCTTTCAGAAAGGTACTTTTCTGAATAATTTTAGATATTGGGTCATATGGTTTTGAGACAGTGGAAGGATATAACTCAAATTTCTAAGGTTCTAGAAAAAAAAATATCTGAGTTTGTCACTCTAAAGCATCACAGTTTATAAGAAGATACAGAATTAGGCAACTTCTCATTTCCTTGTATTTTATTTTCTTTCTGAGTCTTCTTGGTTTTGGTCTACCTAGAATGTCTTCTGGGGGCCAAATTTAGAAGCTCAGATGTGTGCATTCAGGGGTAAGAGTAACAACAGCAGCATTCTATAAATCATCTGGAAGTGACAGGAATTACTAAATCAGACAATCTGCTACTTTATAAGGATGATTTGCCTATAGATATAGGCAGCCAGTGCCACTTTACATACCCTGTGGTATCTCAGTCACAGGAACAGGTCTGGAGGATATGAAATAGGACATATAAGATAGCCATACCTTATTGGAGCAGGACGTGGTGGGCACTAGACAGCTCTATTCAGGTACCCGATTTGTTCCTTTCCTATCCTTATACCTCAGCCCTGACGCCAAAGAATGTGTGCGAAAACAACCACTAGAAAAGTAACCCAGCAATATCTATTATAAAGCCAGACAATCAAAACCAGATGGTTAAGCACCAAATTTTCAGCAGAGTCCAAATTTCTAAACCACATTCCAGAGGAATAAGCAAAATAAATATCTGCGTGAAGAACTTGGAAGCACATGTTCACTTTAATATTAAAGCAGCACAGTTGGTACGCATACATGTATTTATATAAATATATGATAGTGGCCGTATTTCTCATATCCTAGGTTTATATATGGATTACATGAATGGACTTGTATGCTATTTTGACATTATGTAGTAAAACATATCTCTTACCTGCACTGGCTTTAGGAACCATATGCTTTCATTTACAGGCCATGCGAATCAATAAGTTCCATATGCACTATGCTTGTAAACATGAGTTTATGTTTAGAGATTAAGTACAGGCTTGCAAGGTTTAAAGCAACATACCAGAAGCCTAGAATTTCATTATTTAGAATAGACCTGTAGTAGTTATAATCACGAAGAAAGGTCCTGCCCTTAGTATTGACTATTGTCACAGGTAGCTGTGCGCAAGCTATAGAAACACTTGCCATCTGTGTGGCTAGCAGTACAGTGTGTGCCACACAAAACAGAGCTCTGAGTAGCTGCATCTCTACGCCATCCTATTGGAAGTGAGAAGAGTTCTGATTGCACCAAAAAGATCTTTTGCTAAAAGCATTATTTATTTCTATCAATTCCCTTCAGTTCGATATGAAGCTAAGGTATAACATATGCTGTATGCATCATGTGTTTGCCTGCATACCCATGCATACTGTCGCTTTCTGTTATTCCAGGAGTCTCTTGAGCACATGGGAAGTGGAGTTTCAGTGGGTTGGAAATTTATGCTTCAGTAAATGCATTGTCAATTTGGTGACCATCTGTAACTTACAGTATTATATTTTAAGCTGTGGCAATGAATAAAGTAGATTTTAGGTTTCAGAACAGACCCAATAATGTTCTGGAAGCCCTATATCCTATGGGGTTTATAAAACCCAAGCATTAAATCATCATCAAGACAAGTCTTCCATGAGTTCTCTTACTTTAGGTAAGCACATCCCAACACAGCTCCTACACCAGATATATTAACATTTGCAGACCGGTATTGCAGACCAACACAAAGAGTAAGAGAGTGCAAACCTTTCTAGGACCACCAGGATGAAGCAGTTAATTGTCTTCATATTACACTGTGGAGAAAATAAAATTTTCAGTGGTGGTCAGTTAGTAGACAGAGACATACTCTATCTGAATGCATTCCAGCAAATGCAGCTAAAATGTGCACATATATATATATGAACAATATATATGACAAACAACTAAGTAATAGGGAATTCCAGCCTTAAAAGGAAAACTTTCAAAGAGCAATTAGGGATGAGTGAAAACAGTATTTTTCAGTTGAAAAAGCATTTCCAGCATTTTTTATAGATTTTCTATCCAGCATTCAGGAATTACAAATGCCTGAGTAGCCACCTTTCTTGATGGTTTACTGGAAACACTGAAAACTTAGGCAAGCATGACCACCTTACTCAGGGACAATTTAAGATCTGAATTGTTTGCCTTTGTTTTCTTTAGTAACAACAACATCTGCCCTCATTGTCTTACTAAAATAGGATTTAGAAGTAAACAAAAAGATACAGTTTACCTAATCCATTCCTAAAACAACTCCACAAGTTTTCTTCCTTCCTGTTCACTGTAATGTGTGTTGAGGAGAGTGTACAATATGAGTGAATTGCACTCATTATTCCCCTGTCTAGGAGATACATTTATCCTCATAAGAAATTATTTTTCTAGAGGGAAACCCATATTATCTTCTGTATCTTTCCTCTAATACAACAAAACATGGGAAACCCTGAAGAAAGCAGTATTTCCTTAGCTGCATTTGCATAACCTGGGAGAATGTCTTCTATTAAATCTTTTCTGTTATCTTTCTTATTTGCTTTCTTATTTTCTTATGGGCGGGATTTGAACACTAGCATTTGAGAGGGATGCTAATGAATTCCCAGAGGATTAAAATAAAACTGTAGTAAATAGAGTTACATTTCAGTCACCGAGCTCTTTGCTTACATATGAATGTAGAAAGATGACCTGCAGTAATGTAATTTCCCTCCTACTCCCCAGGTTACTGTGTTGATTTTAGAGGGTTTGTACTGCTTTGACTATAATGGTATTGTTAAAATGACACAATACGAAGCTGAGGAGATACTGGAAGCACTAAGGAAAGAGCTCATGTTGGAATTTAACAGCAGTTTGTCTTTTAGCATTTACAATGAGCAGAAACATTTTAGATTGTTTAATTTCTCACTTCATCAGCTTGCAGGCCAGATAAATATATATATCTATATCTATCTACATACACAAAATGTAAACTATGATTACTTATTTGTGCATAAACGCAATTTAAAAAATTGCAGCTGGCAAGGGTTGAAATGCAAGATAAACAACAATAATCAAAACAGCAGGGGTCGGGAGGGAGGGGTGTCCCTTTCATAAAGCCTCTTCACTATTGGGATGCTTAAATCTGGTTGTTGAAGTTCTACGCTTCTATTTGTTGATCTGGAAAAAAAGGATATTACTTCTCTTATGAGGGTATTCAGACAGCTAAATATGTTTTGAACAAACCATTCAAAACTGTTTAAAGTTATTTAATAGAATAAAACATTCCACTCTAAAAATTAAACTTTGAAGTATGTATTACTCTTCAAAGTCTGTTTCTATGCCTTGAGAGGATTTTTTTGGTTTTGGATTTCATAGCATTGCTTATGTTAGAAAAAGACACTACTGTTGTAGCCAGAGTGTTTCTATTAATCTTCCTATCATAACCATAGGCACAGAAAAATAAACCATTCAAAGAATTGAAGGGGAAATGGAACGCTCTCAGGAGATGGTATTTATGTTGTAACCTGGTTAGCTAAGATTGAAATAGAACACTATCTGGATTGGTGGCATGTTTCTCAGATGTATAGCATTTATATATTTCAAAATGATACAACTGCTTTTAGCTGTTTTGAAGAATACTATGTAGAAATGTGGAAATTTTAACTGCTATTTGCTTCATCAGGACAATCTTATAAACCTTATTGCTCTACAGATAGCATCTTGTGAAAATTTGCCATATCTGCTGCTATATATATGGCACTGTAAAAATTTTTCTTCAAACAGGCTTAGTTTAATGAAGTAACCTTAAGACCTAACCTTCTCAGTTAGCTAACGCTCATTAGTTTATTTGAGCTTTAAAGTGCTTAGGCTCAGTTGCCTTTACTTCAGTCAGGAATCTGGGCTGTCTAACCATCATTGCCAGAAAATACTTTCTCCACAGAAGCCTTTTGTAAGCTCCTAAACTGTACATATATGGTTCCCTTTTGTATCCTGGAGAACTGCACTGTAACATTGGGTACTGCAAGAGAGATCTGGAAATTCATTTTCCAGTATTGTCACACTCTATGGATAGAAAAACTTCAACATTACTCAGCTTACTCAATCAGACTTGCATTAGGCTCAAGTATAGCTAAATAGCCCAGTAAATATGATTTTTGCCAATATTAGTAGATGGCAGAGAGCTTTGACCTGGCAGCACAGGACCCCAGGACTTACCTAAGCTTTCCTTGGCCTGAGCTGGTTTTAGCTTGTTTTAACAACCGCCAGTCTAGTGGTCAAGTGGCTATTGCATAACCTGCTCTAGCTTAAGCACTGTAATGTCACATAAGATAAAGGCCTGACAAATATTGAATGCTACATATTTAAAGTGTAAAATCTTGATTTTGATGCAAATTTAAGTTATGTAAATGTTCACCTTTCCCACAGAACTCTTTTATTCACTTAAAGGACAATTATTCACTGTTTCTGCTAGGCACCAGATCCAATATGTGGCCTTGACACTCTTTAATTCACACTACGTAAAATCTATATACTCTACACCAGATCTAAAATGTTTAACATTTCCTCATGGTCATGTTTTATAAGCATCCATACATTTTTAATAACTTTTTTTTTAATAGAACATTAGTATGGAAAAAAGGGGTTGTTAGCCACATTTTCTATCAGGGTGTAGCAACCAGAGCATACAAAGTTCTGTTCTCTTTATTCAAGCTAAAAACCCCACTGAAACAAAAAGGCTGCCACTTGTACAAGGTACGGATCTGGCTCAGCAGTTATTGAAATTAAGCAAACGCTTGACTTTAAAGCCATCCTCATTTTTGTCAGTGTAATTATGTGTCACATAACTAGGCCAGGTGTGCAATATTAACAAGTATGTGAACATTTGCATAAGAAAATATGACTGGGACATAAAATCTAGACAGATTTTTAAGTGCTGAAGAGAAGTCTGCATTCCCTGGATTTAATTGCAAGGCTAGCTTAGTGTTATTGAACTATGTTTCCAAATGGAAAATTTCATAAGCAGAGGAAAATGGTGTTTTCTCTAGTTTAGCCCTTATAGTTGCCGCTGACTTTAGTACAGTCTTCCATTCCTTAATGACTTTTAAATTTGTCTCACAAGAAATTACCACAGGTATGCCAAAAGAAAGACAAAACTGATCAACAGGTTAATAGAACCAAAATTCTTGTACTATATCAGTCTGTGTACATTCCAGAAAAACTGGTGAGCTATTGTAACAGCAGAAATCTTGAGTGCTATACTAATAATGACCATTAAAATTGCTACTTAACTAATCAAATATTTAACAGTGGCACGTAAACTACATCTGTATAACATCTATATTGTTGAACACACATGACAGTTGTGAAGTGTTGAGAAAAATGTAAGGTTGCTGAGAAAGAGGAACCAACCAGATTTTGGTGTGTTTTAATTGCAAGATCGCAGTCTACAATAATTAACAAAAAATTAATATAACGTTATTTTTAATAGAGGATGTCAATGCAATGAACTGTATTAACAATTAAAATGAGAAATCCCTATGCAACTCTGAAAAATTATAAAATTAAACAGTTTCTCCTTTCCAAATATTGTTTATATCATGGAAGAGAAACTACTGAAAAGGAAGAAAAGTGGATGCATCTTTTTAAATTACAATAAATTTTATATATAAGCTTATGGTATTGTACAACACAAAGAATTTCCAACGGTACATTTTAAATACGATATATGCTGCCATGCTATCACATACAGTTTTGACACTTCTAAGAATATGCTGAGTTTCATTCACTGAAAAGGCAAGACTGTTGTAAGAGCAGAGAGTAAAATCAAAGGTACAGACCGGCACATTCTTATATAAGGAATTAGCATATCTTACTAGCATCGAGAGCACTGCTGAGATGTCTAAATTATTTAGCATCTACAATAAACATGCTAAGTTTCAGTGGAAATTTCTGATATTTTGTAAGTTGATTCCTATCTTACCCAGTTATGTTTGTTAAGCTGGATGTGCTATTGACTAAGATTTTTCCAAAGGGTATCTCACCAGCTTGCTTGGGAACCCTGTCATTTTGTCTTCTTAAGAAAAATTAACAACTTGCATTTGAAATTCATGTCATTAATTCTTTCATCTTCGGATTTACCACCTATCTTATAACCATATTCTATCTTTAGAGTCTTTGGCTGTCATGAAACTAGGAGAAACTACAAGCAGATCTATAAGGACCATCCGTTTATTAATTTTAATAAAAGTTATCCTAATCCACAAGGCTCAGATGTTTAATTAAAGTCAATGGGAAAAATCCAGCAAGAAATCATAGTAAAATTTAATATTAAATCAGCCTAAAGCAATACAAGAGAAACCAGAGGGGACTGATAAAATACCTGATTGACGGTGAAGGATACAATATTTCAAGGAGAGAGGATGTCGTGCAATATTGTCCAAGCTCAAAAGAAGACAGAGTTCATCGGTGCTAGATAACTCATTTACATGCAGAAGTGCTGACAGTATAACTGGAATGACCACAACACTTGAGAAGACAAATCCTGGCATAAATGATTTAAGGTTCAGTTCATGCTATTCCCTGCGCTGATTCTTGGTTTTGCATACATACCCACACTAGCTTTAATCTATGTAAAGTACCTGGCTCAGGAATGAGTGCCGGTGTAGGCGTAGCAACATGAGCTTATTGCAGATTCCAGTAGTCAGCCATGAGTTTGAAAACACATCTCGGTGACTAAGTTGCCCTGAACTTTTTATCCTGTCACAATAACATTGACAACAGTGGTTAAGTAACTAGCCCATGCAGCCTGATTCTTCATCCTCCAAGCCTTTCTACATTTTTCACTGAGCACTTGCAAAAGATATTCTCATGATCTTGATTGGCTTGTCAAGTCTTCAAGTTCCTGTTTCTCAGTTTTGATGACTAGGTCTTTGCTATCACATTAGGAAAAGTGCAAGAAGTGACTGAAGGACTGACAATCTTTCATTTTTTGAGGCACTCAAAAAATAATTTTTTCCTGTCTGCAAGTTAATCATGTTTTATTCTTAGACACTCTCTCTAGCATAGTTTATCAGATGTGAATTAAACTCCTTTGTCAAAGATATAAATACACCAGCAACTTTTCTGGCAACATTGTTCCAACTCCTTTCTTCTTGGGTTGAACTAGCAGGTTGTAATTTATCTGGTAGCATTAAAGGGCTAAAAGGTTCTGTTAAAAATGTTGCCATTGAGTAAAAAAAAATAAAAATCATCCATCATTTGAGTTACAAAGACTCCCTGCCTTTTTCCTGAGGCAATTCATAATCTAAATATAAGCAGTACCTAGTATGTAAAATTCTTCCTTCAACATGAGATGTGATTAAGATGATATTTCTTAAAACAGTGAAATAGAAAATTACCATCTACACTGAAGTTTGACTGATGATAAGGAAGAAATATTTTACATTCCTTAAAAAAAAAAGGCTGAAACACAAATATTAATATTATCTAAGACTTCAGTGTGGCTAAATAATTCATAAAAATTAATCTAATTTTGTTGGTTGGAAAAGGGATAAAGTTGATTCAGCAATGAGACAGATGAGTTAATCCCCTACAGCCTCCGATATGAGGATTGCCCTTTCCTATTACCTCCTCCAATTTGTTCCCTAATAACATATAGATCAGTCAGCAAACATTTTCTAGGGACTCCCTAACAGCTGTTGATCCCAGATTCTCCTTGTGTATATCACAGGGGAGTGTACAAGTCACTACCAATTGAAATGGTTAATTTAGTCCATATGTACTTATTCAGAGGTAAATATTTTCCTGACTTCTCCAACCACCAAGAGCTATTTAAATGTTTCCCTTATACTTTTGTATATTAAGGTTTTTTTGCATTGTCCACTTGCATATTAACCTATAATGCAATTTACCCTACAATACAGCTATCTTGCCTCGAAACATTCCAGAAAACACAAAGTGAAATGCACATAAATTTAAGGAAATCTGAAGAACAACCAAACTGAAAAGAGCTAAGTAAGCTGAGGGAAATCAAAACTCTCTCCCATCTGAAAATTTAATCAAGAAGTTAAGATGTTTGTTTTATTATTGTGAATATTTTACCCCAATGTCAATATCAGCCTACTGATTTTTGATATACTGGACTGGTAGGAAGAGGAAAACAGAGAAATAGGGTACATACACATATGCCCTAAATAAGTCTGAACTGTGTATGTTTATATGCAATTTGCCAGCTACACCTATGATTTGTTCTAAGTCATCCATACCTATATATTTTAGGAATATAAACAGCTGACAGTTTCCAAAAGCAAGTGAAAGTACCAAAAGTAGATCTGAAAGCACTGAAAAAGTATCTCCCACTACTCAGACTATGACATACATATCGGCATATCGGCAACACAACAAAGTTTTCATGTACAGCATTGATAACCCTAACTAAATAAAAACTCTGATTTCCAGGAAGAAACTGTAGAAGCAAGAGTTGTTAAAGGAAAACAGAAAATTACAGTCTGGAAACCATGATTATTTAAACTATCTCATCTACAGATTAAGGAAATTTATTCTGGTCCTCTCCTACTTAAATCCCCAATTCAAATCCTAAAATTGTAGTCACTCATTCACTTTGTGAAATACTGTAGCATGGCGAACACTCTAAACCCAGAATATTAAAAAGGTCAAAATAATATTAAATTCAGAGCTTTGCAAAATTAAAGAACAGTCTTTCAAAGCGCTGACTGGCCTCAGCCTACAGAGAAAACCAGAGGAATTAAAGATACGTGGTGCTCTGCACTTGCAAGGATTGCACTCAAGGGGAATTCTGATACTACACGCTTGTAACAAAATTTAGTAAAAAGAGAAGTGGCTAAATATTAATTCATATCAGTTAAGATTACAAAAGCAACACGAAAGAGAGACTACTGTGAGAAACATCAATCCTCCTTCTGTGAGAATTATTGGAAGGAAAAATAGAACAGCATTAAATTAGCTGTGCTGTGATTCCCACAATTCATTCAGAATCATTTATTCTGTTTAATAGGATTCCTATAGGATCACTTGGAGAAAATACTGAGTACATCTCTCTACACAGAAGTATGCTGTTTCTATTTATTTAATAAACACTTCTCTAACACAGACATGCAAACACAAGCATGCCTGCATGCATTCCTTAGCTTGGCACAAGTTACTTAAGCATCGAGACTCAACTTCTTACAGTTCTTTGAGTCAACAGCACCAAGCCAGGTTAGCATTAAGAGTTCCAGTTAAATGCATTCTCAGAAAAGCAGTATAGGCTTCTTTATCCAAACTTCCTGGAAAATTAAAACCTTGAACCTAGCATGCTAATTTTATTTTCATGTATTTATTATTGATAGGCTCTGCTCCAAAAATGATAGATCCCCAAAACTAATTAGCTATTCAAGTTTTTTTCTCGTTCACACACACACTTTTTTTTTGGCTACTTCCTGGCTTGTCAGTCATATAAGAAAAGGCAGAATAATAAAAGAATTAAATAGAGGCCATTAGCTTGCATCAAAATGAACTCAGCAAAAAGTTGCGAGTGAAAGCTGTTGGTTAACACCATTTAGCATATACCAGCCGAACACTAGCGTTGTAGTGGAATTTGAGGTTTATTTGTGAATGACTCACAAGTGGAAACAAAATAACCTAGCACCATCCAAAAATTAGGTTGAATAATTCAAGTAATCTCCTGAGACATCTGCTTTATACTACTACTACTACAACATCTGCATTATACTACTAGACGAAATGCTCAGGCTTGGTGTTAATGTCTTAGCATTCAAACTCCATAGGCTTCTTCAATAGAAGATGCCATTTGCAGGTCAATAAGCAAGGCAGGAATCTTTGAATCTTTTAAAAGAGCTTGATTTTCTGAGAATGGACTCTAAGGAATTTCTGAAAATCTCTCTATATTCCTTTCAAAGGACCTAGACCAGAGCCCAGAAGGAAGACATTTTAACAACTCGGGTCCTGTTTTGGACTTGTTAAGTTTACTTAAAGATGAGAAAAATAATAGGGAGAAAAAACACTCAGAATATTTATCAATTGAACATTTGTTTCAAGTACTCAGTTCTACATCATGTTGGAAGTAGACAAAGACCATTAGCCTGCACAAAAAAATGACACAATGTGAGCTGAATCAATCTGCAGGATTTTGTACCAAATATGGGATCAATTAACTGGCAAAATTGTAATGGCTACATGGGGCTAATTCTTGGAACTACGAAGCATCCACAATTGTAACTGGTAGCAGCAAAATATTCCTCACTAAACAAAGGCTCCTCAGCCTCTTGGTTGGCTTTAATGTTGGGCTATATTGTTATATTCCATTATTTTTCCTCACAAAATTCCACATTTGTTTTGTTTTAGTTTCTGCAGTGAGCAGAAAGGAGGGGTTTGGTGTTTGCATTTCTTTCTGAGAAAAAGTATCAAGCTATCATCATTAACATAGAGCGCTCACAGTTTACTTCTAAGGCTTCCGTATTTTCCTCTATCATATTACTACATGCTGTAGATGACAATGTATTTACACCTGTGCACCCATATCTGGAGATCTTTTCAAAGTCTGACAAGAAGCCCAAACTTCTACCATGTACATCATGTAAGGTTTCTTTTCCTTGACTATCATGATAAGGCATTAAGTACACATAGAGTAAATGTACTTTTTTTCAGAAGCATGCATAAATACAGCTCCCCATATCTAAAAACATGGCCAAAAGCGTCAGATAATTTTACTAAGGCAGTGTTTTTATCACTCCATCATATTTTTTGTAATGCCCTGTTAGTTTCTCAGATTTTTCTGATTGGGTCTCTGTCTTCCACCACAAAATCACTTCTACAACTGAGAGAAGAGGTCAATTTCTTATGAAATCTTCAGGAAACAGAGACACACATGAATTTGTGAAGCTTATTCTATGAAAGAGCTAGAAAACAAACAAAGCAAAAGCTTGTAGAACATTTCCACGTTACTTGCCTATCAAAATCCAGTACCGCATGCACTGCGTTAGAACAGTTTAGGTATCTGGGGTTTTTTTACCCTTTTTGCAAGTTACAATCCTTTTTTAAATTAGAGTCCTACAATTTTAGAAGGTCTTTAATGGATTCTTTACACATGCATAAATACATAGTCATCTTATTTCCAAGTATTTAGTTTTCCAATGGCTAATTTTTTTTTTTCCCCTACTTGATGTCTTGCATATGAATTTTCATTGTCCAACATGTAGACAACCAGCTCAGGCAAGTTTGCTATCTTTGAAAAGACACGGCTGCTATTTTCTTACCAATTTATTTTTAACATTATATTGCATAAATTCTCAAGCATCTATCACTTTTCTCTCTTCAGTAAGTTTCAAAAGATTCTAAGCTATTAATTTTTCTTAATATCTAGTAGGTTTTTTTATTTAATGGGGAATATCACATAGAAAAGGATGAACAATACAGTTCATCCTATAATACTAAGAATACAGTGATATTTGGGAACTTTCAGAACATGGAACAATGGGGTTTTGTAGGTTCTAAATTTATTATTCAATTTCCCCTATCAGAGATGCTTGTGAATCACAATATTAACTAACTACCATTGGTAAATTTTTTTAAAAAAAGGAAGAAACTGAGATTTATTTAAGTTTTTTTTTTTTTCCATATGCTAGCTGTCACCAGCAATAAAATATGACATGGGCTTGTTCAATGTCACTGTACACCTTTGACTTGTACAATTAAAAACAATAGAAAGTTGGGGAACAGTTTTTTTTAATTAATCAATAGAATCATTTTTATTTAATCTCTGTTGATTCTCCAGTACTAAAGAAGGTGAAAAAAAAAAAACCCAAGCAGAAATGTGATGGGAAAGCAAGAAATAATCAGGTGAAAGCCTATCTAGTGGCCATTCCATGGTTCCTATAAAGTCTAAAGAACCTATTGATTACACAGTATTAGCAACAACATATATAGAGTCTTGAGATCTATGCAGTTCATACACTTATAGTGACTGCAATTGCCCATCTGTACTAAAAGCTTTGCAGTAGACAATAAGTACCTAAATGTTTCGCTAGACATATTTATTAGCACGTTAGGTGGAAGGATCTGGATGGCTTTTTCTCCCAAGGGAACAGATGTTCTAGTTATAGGGAGCTGCCAGTGCCGCTTATGCTAGACAGAAAAGAGATAATAGCTGGGGGAAAAATTAAAAAAGGTTTCACTCTTTCTATCAAAAAGCTGTAAGAGAATTTGGTAGGTCACTAAAAACTTCTATTTAGAAGGCTCTTGAAGGACCAGAAGAACAAATTTACTGGTATGAAGATGGGACTAGATATAGTGGTGAAAACTATGTTCATTCACATGGAAGAATTTTCTCTTTCAAAAATTATGACCAGAATCAAGAAATTAATATGTCCAATTACATATTCTTGCCAAGGAAGAGTTAAATCTTATTAGATATATGTTTCACTCATCTGCTGCTTTTAAATCACAGTAGAGCTAGTACACAAAACAAAGACTACAGGCTGTTTCCAAGGTGATAAATCAAGAAGCAGAATTACATGTGGCCATAAGTTCACATTGCAGTTATTTAAGCCTTAAAATCTTCTTTGCCAGAGGATCTGCAAACCCCTTCTCCCTCACACCTCCCCCCCCCCCTTTTTTTTGTTGTTGTTGAAATGAAGGATTATCCAGGACAAGGAAACGCAGGTAGATATTTGTACTGGCAAGACTAGCAAAGAGACCTAAATGCAAAGAAAAACTGTCAGGAAAAACTATGCTCTGTCATGCAGTGCTGAAACCTTCCAAAATTACAGTAGGCTTCTGCCTTGGGGTGGCAAATAGGTGACTCTGTGACCAATATGCCCTACACAAAAAAGGCTCGGGTCCCCCAGAAGTCAGACTTCAGCCTGTACTGTTGGAAGAGCTTCTTGCTTTGCAAGTATATCTGACCTCACTGAATGTCATAAGGTTCTTGTGACCCATTCCTCCACCTTGCCTAGGTTGCCTCGAGCAGCAGCCCTGCTGACAAGCAGGCACAAGGTAGTAGACTCCTGACAAGAAGGGGTAGACCCTCAGACACAGGTATGATGCCAGCATGCTCAGCATTATCCACTGTTCAGTGAAGCCTGCTCTCCCTTCCACAATACGTGCCTACTACAAGGAACTTATCAATTAACAAGAAACACAGCATGACAGAGCTGCCAGGCCACCTTTGCATAGAACTACACAGCTATGGGCAGCAGCTGGCCAGAATCCAAGGACAGAAAAGGACAGAAGGAACAAGGACAGAAAAAAAGTCCAGGATCCTGAATCCTGAAATACTCACTCTCTTCCCTGAGTTGCCAGATGTGGTGAGGATTATTACTTCTGCGTGCAGGGTGTGGCCTCAACATGCACTACCTAAAGGCTGCATCTGTTTTTCTATTGTCAGGGATGTATTTAGCTCTTTCCAGAATGCTGTCAATTGACCCGGTTTCAAAATCAGAAAAGTTCTCCAATTGAACAGGAAACAAAAGCCTGTAGTTCTTCTCATTATATTCCATCACACCTTAATAATAGGAAGCTTTTATATTTCATAAAATAATGCCATGGTCATCTAATGTGTACAAAAGAAAGAGACCAGCATCTGAAAAATTGAAATGTCCTTGAGTCTCTTTCCAGGATCATAAACTGTGTTTTAAAATACAGTCTTCAAACTTAAGCATCATTTTTCCCCGTTTTTACTTCCTAAAACAATATGTGACTAATTTGGGGAGCTTAGGCATGACAGAACAACATGGTAAGCAAATAAAATTAAAAGCTGATACCATAAACCACTTCTTTCTTTTATTTTCTTTATAACTCAAAAGCCTCAAATACTTTTCAGGCTGCTTTATTTTTTCTTTTATGGTTGCTTGTGACCTGAACAAATGTTTTTATGGACACAAAGTGCTGTTTTTAGAGGAAGTCTGGAGGGGTCTGCACAAGAACATTAAGCAGGGTTGTAACCCAAGAGACTAAAGCTTTGACCCAGTAATGAGATCATCAGATATACTCCCAGCAGTGTTAAAGATGTGCTGTAAAATAAAACAGAACTAACTACAGCATCAAGAAATGCAGATCTAGACCATACACAGAAGGTGATCAGGGCACACCAGGCTAAAGAAAAAAGGCTGAAAAATTACTTTCACTCCAAGGACTGAATGATTATTACAGCTTCAAAAATACAAACTGCATTAGTAATTTGCCCTACAAATATTATCTTAATATCCGTGCAGTACAAAATACAGATTAAAGGCAAAATCTTAGCTTTCAAAATCCTGGAAGCTTAGATTGGATATAATGACCTACAAAATACCCTATTGAACTATATCATGAAGGATGTAAATGTATAGTTTTTAATTGACAGCACATATTAGTTTCACTCTTAATTAAGAAAGTTAGCAGGCAGTAGGTAAATGCTGCTACACTTAATATTTCCACAGTAGGGAGAATTTCAGGACTATAAATTGTCTTAAGGATAGAGAAAGGGCTGTCTTTACAATGAATTTTTAGATGGTGAATGTGGGAATTTTATTTCTATATAATGTGTTACTGACAGCTCTGCTACACAGTAACCTGTTGGTGATCAGTTATTGGAAATGTGATTATCCCAAGCTGCATCCTGTTTAAGTGAGACTCCTTACCTCTGTCAACTCACCAATTATCACTTAATAACAAGAGTTACTCCTGTTTAAATGTTCAACGTGGACAGAGATAAATTCAGGCATTAGCATAATGAAGTCTAATATCTCAGTAAAGGGCACAAGTCAATAACCATGAGCCATATCCTATATTTAGCCAGTCCTTTACAGTTTAGAGAGACAGAGGCAAAATATTCAAAAGGAGGGCAGGGGAGGGATGTTTAATGACATTTGATTTAGAACATTGAAGTGAAACAGAGTAATTTTGGTTGTTTTAGATTTTGAAGCTGGGATCTGAATATTGCTATTTGCGGTTTGCTAGCCAGCAGTGCTACTTTTGGCTTTGTCTGAAAAGTATAAAGAAGGAAGATTTCAGTGCTCAATTATACAAAACTGTTTCCATTGCACTGTGTACTTTACTGTGCAACAGACCACCCTTGTCAGTTAGTCCTGCATTTTACTTGTGTACATTTCTATAATCTATTTTATCTTTAGCTCAGATTTTTAAAGCTACTTTAATTAGTGTAGTTTAAGGAAGATTCATCTGTTCTTAAATTTATACCCGAACTGCCTGTACCACCAGTCATCAAATATCAGTTATTCAGGCTTTTTTAGAGAGTTGTGATTTATATTTTATATTGTCTGAACTCAAAAGACTAGATGGGTAATGGTTATGTAAGAAACACATTTATTCACACACATAAATGGATAATAGTTTGATCCAAAGTGCTACTGTAAGAAATACAAAAGTTAATTAAGATCGCTTCTTTTTATGGATGAAAAAAATAAGTCATATATAGCCATACATTCAGTAACACTGTAGGAAAGTTAAAACTGACATGTCTATGTTGCTCACCAAGCACAGGGAAAGTTGAAAGAATGCAAAATCTAGCCTAGCCCCAAACCAGCCATAACACTAGCTCAAACATACTCAGCAGTCAATAATCCCAGCTGACATTATCACCAGCCCTTGAAATCCAGGCCACTTAACATATAGAAATGCACACAATTAGCAAATGCTTCTTTTCCTAAGTTTTCACGCATTCTGCAACAGTAGTCTTGAGCATGCAGACATAAGCTATTGCAACAAAAATTAGGAAGGGACCAATAGCTTATGCTCATGCCAGTCATCAGCTCTCTGGGGTTTGGAATGTCCAGCAGTGAACCAGTTATTGCTTGGTTAATTCAGCAATAAAGCTTTTTAATTAATCTTTTCCCAAAACCTAACATCAGTAACAGCCAGGCGACCACTTTTTAAACCAAAATTAAACAGCTCATAATCCTGCTGGCATTCATTCTAGATCTCCGAATACAGCAATAAATCAACATTAAGACCTTTATTACAAATTACTCTAGCCAACACTTCAAGGGAAGACAATCTGAACGGATTTGAACTTGGACCTTCTGCCTCCCAGGAAAACTCTCAAATCACCACCTTTAATTCTATTCTTTGCCGGATGCTCCCAGTCTATCGAGTGGATGCTTTACATAAAATGCTTTCACTAGAGCAGGAGCTAGAAGAGCCTGGAAATATTTTCTCCACTGTGATTATCTTAGCTATCGGGCCATCACATCATTTGTTCATTTTGCCTTTTTAAGTATTTTGTGCAAAAACTGAATAGCTCAGCTGAAGGCACTGAAACATAGGCTTCATTATACATATGTACAAGAAACATCCTTTTCCAAAATTTACTCCTAATTCAGCAGAATTAACTGAAAACTATGAACACAAATATAGATATAAATACCTGCAAAAGTGATCATGTTTTTCCAGCACTTATAACTGGACTTTGATTTCAGCTTTGATGTTCAAATCACATATGTGTCTAGCCTTTGGCAGTCAAAGTCTAAAGCTTGTATTAAGATATCCAACTTGTGAGTTTTGCACCATGACATCTGAGAAAAACACTATATCTCATACTTCTTGGAAAGTAAATGATTTACATCATTAACTTAGGTGTACAACAGTTACAAAGGCACAGTTTACTATTGTTAAGGAAATAATTTTACTTCCTTGCTGATAAGATCATTCTACCCTTGCAGAATGTCAACAGCTAATCATACTCTTTCTCTGCACTGATATTACACTGAGAAACTGACTTTGCCATCTGGCTTGCTAGAATTTTTATCAGATCGTTTTAATTAGGTTCAAATCATTGATTTCCATTGTTCGCCAGCTTCTATCTTTTTCAGTACTGTTAAGACTGAATCCATTTCCAGTGCACTGCAGTGTTCTCAAGTGGAACCTAAAATGAATAGGAATTTCCCACAGGTTTTCACATCTCACATCTGCTAGCAAAAGTCCTGTCATGCCTGCCTAGTAGTGCGTATAATTCAATTTTTGTTTTATTAAGATATGAAGATGACCATTCTTTTAAAAAATAAAATTAAACAACCTTAAAAACTCCAAATGAAAAATGGGTCCAAGGCTTAAAAATTAGAGACCTCTACAAGCAGGCTGGAAGGTTAGGTTGTGAGAATTATGTTGAACATATTTAAATCAAATTGGTTGTAAAAACTTTCCTAGGCCAGGCCATATTAGTTTGCTTTTTCTATTCCATTGCAATGCTACAGGCATTCATGTAGCACTTCAAGTTTAGAAAAAGTTTATAATATCCAAATAATGCTGTATACTTCAGATACAGACACTGTAAATTTCAGGTCTAACAGCAGAAGCCCCTGCAGGACTATTTCCTTTAAACCTTGCACAAAACAATAATTAAACTATACAGTCATTTTGGTAATGTTAATCTATAATGAAGGCATTGTCCTTTGTAAGAAAAGTCTGTAGCAATTTGCTTTCATAAAAAAAAAAAAAAGAAGACAAGTCCCTAAATAAATTAAGACTACCTTTAATTTGATTTCCAAAGTATGCAAAATCCAGACCTGAACTTCCCCCAGAATTTAATAGGCAGGGCATGGATAGGGACCATAACCTTAGTTTAGGTTTTAAAAAACGACAAACAAGCAAGCACGCACCCACACCAACTTGAGTTTACAATTTAGATGTTGAACACTGAGGTTTACTTTTCCTGGTCATTTAAATAATCCATTATATACAAATCTCTATCCAGCAACCAAGCACCACAGAGCTGCTTGCCCACTCCTCCATGGTGGGATGGGGAAACAATCAAAAAGTAAAAGTGAGAAAATACACAGGTTGAGATAAGAACAGTTTAATAATTGAAATAATAATAACAATAATAGAAGAAGAATATGCAAAGCAAGTGACGCACAACGCAATTGCTCACCATCCACTTACAAATGGCCAGTCCATCCCCAAGCAGCAATCGCTGTCCCCCGGCCAATCTCCCACCTTTATACACTGAGCATGACGTCATATGGGATGGAACATCTCTTGGGTCACCTGGGTCAGCTGTCCTGGCTGTGCCCCTCCCAGCTTCTCGTGCACCCGGCAGAGCACGGGGAGCTGAAAAGTCCTTGACTTAGTTTAGGCCCTACTTAGCAACAACTAAAACATGAGTGTCGTATTGACATTATTCTCATAGTAACTCCAAAGCACAGCACTGTACCAGCTACTAGGAAGAAAATTAATTCTATCCCAGCTGAAACCAGGACAGTAAAATACAGTAAATGATTCGGAAAGGAGACTAAACCCACAAATTTGGGGTCCACACAACAGGTTTTCCAAAGATTTCTGTCAGAATGACAAATACACTGGTACTACTCCAAATGCTGCCCACAAGGCACTGCACTCACATTTAGGGTCCAAATATATCCAAGACTTCTAGGCTTGCTCTCACTGATGATCAAATAAACTTTTGGTATGAAAGCCAACAAGCTATGTTTTCCTAGGTACTAAAGCAATGTCTTTCCTGCAGGGCAGTGTTTTAGTTTCTAGTTGAGAGATGAAGGACCTACCCCTGGAACAATATTCTTTCCCTTTCTCTCCCCCTAGAAGGAAGAGCAAAACATAATAGTGGTATACGCGCAATGATTTACTAGTATATGTCTTTCTCTTGATGCAGTAGATGTAAACAGAACTTTCAGGGCGGTTATGTAAGTTAGTTCAGGTACTGGAGAGTACCTGGAAATCCAGCTAGCAAAGTATTTATCTACAGTACTTCTAGAAACACACAGAAGCTACCTCTCACTAAAGAAGTTACAGCCCTTTTAAAAAATTTTATTCTGAGTATGTACTAACCACATATCCACTTAATAATGTATCAATAGCAGCGTTTACTTAAAAAAAAAAAAAAAAAAACCAACAAAAAGTTCCTCCAGGGCAGTAAACCTAAGGTATAATAAATAAAGTATGGTGATACTTTGCAATTAAAGCCAGTCAACCAGTACACATGACTATCCATTGGTATGAAAGGGGAAGGAGAAGGTGTAAGGCAACTTTCATGAGTTTAAATTGTAAGAAGCCTTTCCACCTACTGGAGTTGTACACTCCGGACACTTTGATTGGGGTATATTTGCTTGGAGATAAGAGCAAGCAAATTGTAAAGAAAAAACGGCAAATCAGATGACATTACACTAGGTATGGTGAGTCTCTTAATCAGGCGTGTTGGTAGAGTGCCAGGTCAGCCTGATAATCCCGGTGTATTTACTTCCATGAAATAGCACAGAATCATTGACTTGTATTTAATTTGTGATCCAAAATATTCTCCAAATAATTTCCAGAACTCCTGTTGAACAACTCTTCTTGATTTTGCAGTTTGTCATTACTGTCTATGCATAGGGCCTTTCTATGCTTTTTATTCTTTCAGACTTTTACCTCTAATTTATCAAGAATTAAATATTGCCTTCTATCCTGGCTGTAACTCTTCTCAGATTACTGTTGTCTGAAATCAGAGAAGCACATTATCTTTTCCATCATCCTGATCATTAATAAACAAATTTAGTAGAAACAAATCACAGGTTGGATTCCTAAGGAAACTTGCTTGATGCAACCTATCAAATGAAAGTAAACTATAGATAGGTGCTTTTTGAGTGTTCTTTTCTAACAATTTACACATTAATCTTGGGTTCAATTCCCTAGTTTACTGAGAAGAATGTTATAGAAGTCTCACAAGATTTTTTTAAAAGCAAGGTATACATCTACTGCTTCTCTTCTAGCCAAAGGCTTGTTATTCTGCCATAGAAGCAAATTACATTGGTTTTATAAGTTTTGTCCTGGACAAACCCATGTTGACAGTTTCTAGTTATCTTGTCAGTGCTCATAAGTAGTATGATTAGTTTACTGTTTTTCATGAAACTGAAATTAAGCTGTTTCACCTGTAATTCACCTGCTCTTATGTTTTCAAAATCTCCTGGATGCCACTTTCAGTCTTCCACAGCATTACCTACCATCCAACATCGCTAAGATCATTGTTAATGGCTCTGAGATTGATTCAGCTTGTTGGATTAATTTAATGTGGTCCAACTAACTTGAAAACATATAACCCAACTATTTGCTGTTCTTCTCCTATTATAGCCTCTTTGGCTTTTTAGCATTAAAATTAGTTGCCTCAATCAAGTAATCACAATTGGCCGTTTTAGTAAAGGAAAAACATATCAAGCACTTAGACCGTCTCAGACTTCTCACTCAGTAACTTTTCATTTTCACTGAGATGAAAAAAATGGTTTTCCTTGGTGGTAGTGGAAAGAAATAACATCTGAATACTTTTACTTAGCTGCCTCTATTTTTGTACCTATGTATTCACCCCCAGTAGCCTTAGTTCTTGTGTACTTCGTTTTTAAGACAATTTAACAACTCATGATTTATCCACACTGGACTCTTGCCACACTTTCTGTCTCTCTCTTTCCCTTCCCCTTCCCCCATTAAAAGAATTAAAAACAGTAAAACCTGTTGTTTCTTTGCAGTCCCTTTAACCGTATTTCACCTAATCTAGGTTGATGTGACACACAACCCATCACTTACCTAAGTTTATTGAAATCTATTGTTTTAATTATCTTCCCTTCTTTCCTAAAGATCATGAACTCTATTTCCATATTCCAAAGTTGAATTCCACCAGCATATTCTCAACAAATTCCTCTGTGCTAATTTCTCTCCTGTCTTGACTAGCCTTCCCTTTCTTTACTTCTCCAATTTCGGTATGCAATTTTAATTATGCTTTTACCTAGATTTCTTTTTTTTAAGGAAAAAAAAAAGCCCAAACCAGTGAAAACCAAAGTAGTTGGTCTAACTACATTCGTTGTAGTAATTAAACTGAAGTAACAAACCTGCAGTTTAATGAATGTTCGCAAAAGGTCTCCAAAACCTAGGTGTCCCTATTTGGGGGCCTGCATTAGATGTGCACCATCAGTATGATTTTACTCTTTTTTGCCATACATTCACAGACACTTAAACTCTGCCTGTGTTCTAGATGTAAGAGTAAGTTACTGTAAGGAAATATCACCTTACTTGTTTTCTTTGGCCAGCTATATTCCTGTTAAATTCAAGTATTATTCATGACATAGCATGTGAATTATTCCTTCAAGTCTCCATATGCCAATTACATCATAAGCTTGACCCTGTACTAAGCCCTTCAGTTCCTCTTCCTTATCACGTATAGTTCTCAAATTTCTTTCTGACGCCTCCCGCAGGCATGCAGATACACGATACACAAGATGTTTGACAGAGTACTATTACTCTTCTCCTTGTTCCTTTTATGACACTATTATAAACTTCTCTAATTTATAATCCCCATTCCCTTAGTTATTTTTACACATACAAGTGTTATTTCTTGCTCTAAAGGTTGCTCAACCACTCAGAAATACTTCTTTTTAAATTGATCAGAGACATTTGTGATTATTCATTGTTAAATTTCTTTTACTCTACTTATAATACATTTGAAACATATGCCATTTTCAATCCTGTGAGAAGTTACTTTGCATTTTTTTGTCCTGAGAGCGAGCTATACTGCAAATATAACACTAGTGCGGCCAGAAGCCACTTGCTTATGTAACTAAAATGCAGGCGAAGTCCATGTCAGCCTTCACAAGTGATCTAGATTCATTAACTCAGGTCTACAAGTAGTGTGACAGGTTCGTGCTTTTGCTGTAGAGGATGAAGAGTTCTACAGGAGGGCTGCAGAATATTCTTGACACATATTAGCTAGCTTTTATATACTGATAAAAGCATAGCCACTGCAACACTGTTCATCTCTTCAGCTTCTGAAAAAGGTTTTCTACCTTCCAGTGAATTTGCCTATATTAGAGTCAAATAGGTAATCTCAGCCAAACAAAAGCCCTCAAGTATTTTACCCAGCTGAGAGCAATAACCCAAAGCACTCCTACAACTACTTTTGTTCAAGATGGTAGAATGAAGAGCCAGGCTCTCATCTGCTAAGAAGCTTTCTTTGCTGTGGGGAAATCAATAACATGTGGAGATGGCTTCTCAGCAGTCCCTTCTAATCCATTTTCAGGTTTCCTGCATTTACCATAGTTTACCTTCTTCCCAATTCAGTTTCCTTCATGGCTATCCTGCTACCCTGATACTCACAAAAATAAGAATTCTTTCCCCATGATATTTTAACTAATCCAAACAATTTCCTTTTACCCTGCAGATTCACAGCACCATTAAAGAACAATTTTTTTTATATACATAAAAGGACAAAACTACTATTACCTCTCCCTTGTCTCCATGGCAATGAAAGTCGGAGAATCATTGTGTCCCTACCATGAATCCAGTTTTCCGGAATTAGACAAGTATACTTCCATTTTCTCTCCCTGTGATGAAAACTATGGTGATGATAAAGAGGGAAAGAAACGAACCAAGAAGAACTTGCACAGTCTTTTTTCCTTGCACTATCCACAGTGAGGAGGCATGTTCAAACTGTCCACAGGTCAGAACCCAGATCATCAGCGTCCATAGCTGGGTACAGGTGTAGCTGTAGCCCTGACATTAATACTCACAGAAACAGCCAACCATGGTTTGATTGGAACCACAGTCCATTGTGCCAGGCTCCATGCAACTACAACAGCTCGGTCCCAGAGACTACACTATTTGTTTTATGACCATATATTGAAAACTGATTACACACAGCAGAATTTTAAAAATTCATCTTCTGTAGAAGATAAATAATACATTCTTCATTAATCAACTTCAGAGTTTTTCTGAAGATACTCAGCATTTTTTTGTAATTTGTTATAACCTTTCCTTTTTTTTCTTAATCCACAGTTCTCCCAAAAAAAGGCCAAAGACCTCAATAACACCTATCACCTGTCTCTTAGTTTGATGTATACCCACCTGCTGATTAAGTCTGCTTAACCCCCATCGCCAAAAAAAAAATAATTACACTAGTTAATGATATGTCTGCCTGGATGGAAAAACTATGTCCTGTGTGGCCACTTCTGGCAGCAGGAACTGAACTTCAGCTCAACGTGATTTGCCAGAAGCCCTGCACTATAGCACCACTCCTTCATCCTGGCAAGTCTATATTATAGTATGTGGCAAGTAGAGGCATCCATATGCTGTTAACCTTTTCAGACCACTAAAGAACAGATGGGCTCAGATTAGCTGTTGACAAGCTGTTAATGTAACTATCCATCAATGCCTTTAATTACAGTTTTCTTGTTTTCAAAACAGCCCATATTGCATTTTTTTAAGCAGAACATAAAATAAACTGCTCTGTAAACACAGAATAGACCTATAAACACAAATAGACCTAGACAGTCTTGTTCCTTCTCCCTCTGTGAAAACCCCATGTGAGCATTCACCTGTATAAAATGACCAAAATGTATTTAAATATAGGTGATCTTAATGCATGTCAAAGGCTCCTTTGGACCATGTCTGCTGAGGACATAATTGTAATCACCTGTTCCCAGATACCATACATTATTTTACTACATAAAAATTTCTATTACAAAAAAATCTTCCTTCTTAGGAAATGTAATTGTAAAAACCATATCATTTTCTGCTTTGGGAAAGAATAGACATATTTCCATAAATACCTGATGGATAGAAGTTAACTCTGCATTTACATAGTTAGGGTATTGCTTTAGTAAACTATCTTCGGATATTACAGTGAAAGCTATTTCATTTTTAATTGAATTACAGTCAATTACTTGTTAAATGAAAAGAGTCTTGCACAGACAACACTTTTACATACCAAACCTTATTCCTTCAGGAACCACTTGATAGGCAATCTAATTTAATGTAGTCCAAGCCATTTTCTTAGCATGTTGTCTGTGCAGGTAGTTCTGTCAGTCCGATGTGCAGTTTCCAGAGATGAAGTGACATTGTTTCTCCCGTGTTGGATCCTACACTGCTCCCAGTTTTTTGTGCAGGTAAAAACAGGTGGAAAGACTAATCACAAAGCTCTTTTTAAATTTTTTATTATGTTAATGCCACAAATTCAGATTTTTAAGATCTTACATGGGATTTTCTAACAAAGACAGTCCAGGATAAGCTATATATTAAAGCAAAAAACAGAGTTACTGAAAATGCACACATCTTTGGAAAGATTTAGATACGTGAATAAACCAACTGAACCTATAACTGTGAAGCATTTTATTACTATCTATAAGGAAAGGTTATGTTTACTGTAATAACTTTCTTTAATGTGTGATAATGGAATTCTTATGAATAAGAGTTTCTGTTTTTAGAGAAGAAAAGGCTACAACAACTATTTGCCACAAATTCACCTATAAACTCTTGAAATATCTCTATTATAGGAGAAAGACTTACCTTTGCAAGGTGAACAACAACAAAAAGAAGTCATTTGGGGATCCCTACTGTTTTCCTCCACTGTATCACCTGGAATGACAGCAATTTACAGCTAACATTAGGATTTTACTTCTGCGAAGGTAAATACTGGCATATGAAATGATGAAAAGTCTGACATTTTACTCCAAACCCATGGTAAACCTCAGAGGCAACTCTGCTACATAACAGCTGCATTTATGTGCTTAAGACCACATGACACTAACCTCAAATCCAAAAGCTAAAAATAATAGTGAATTAAAAACTACTTTTCCTGTCTTTCTTCCCACCACGGTCTTCCCTCAAAGTCTTCATTCCAAAAAGGATCTAACACTTTTATTAAATATAAAGAATTCAAATAAGATCTTATTTTTTCAAGAAAGAATGTTTGGAGGAAGGAATAAAAATCTCAACAGACTCTGGAAGTTTCAATACCATATTATAGACACCTTACACACAGATAATTAGAGACATTAAATATTCTTTAACTTTAGATACCTGTAAACTCCCATCCATCACTACTAGAAAAATGACTCTTAACTAGAAGTGAACAAATAAATTTCTTCCTTCATACTTCTCCATTAAATTCTAGCAGTAGTGCAATGAATATATGGATATAACACATGTCCCTCACCACTTGAGAGCTAATTAAGCTTTTGCCAAGTCCCTTTTGGCAGAAATCCTTTTGCTACCAATTTAAAACACTTTCTAAATTAAAAAAAATAAATAAATTGAAACTCTGATTCACTCACAGAACACCATCAGTGTTCTACCTTCTTGCAAATGGCAGCCATTTTCAGGTAGGCTAGAAGTATTAATACTCAGGCTGTCATAAACACCTGTGACTGTGTTGAATAACATTGATTTGGCTATCGAAACAGGTGAAAGGATCAGCACCTCAGACTATTCAGCTGTACTCTAGAAAACATTCTACTTCTTACAGCAAAAAATTAATGTCTGGCTATTAACATATCCAGCATAACTAACCTGTTGTGTGCAGATGTAAGTGCATGACGAGAGATGTGCTGTTTAATCCAATACAACATGATTCAGACATATAATAGTACCTGCAGAAAGTCAACAACGAAGTATCGCATCTTGAAACGTAAGAAAGCATTGTAACACATTGCGGTGGTACAGTCCTTTAGGGGACTAGTGTTACATCAAGTTTTAGCGTGCCATAGTAAGTAACTACAGCTGAAGTCTGGAATACAAGGTGAATTCTGAGCATGCAGCCACAGGAGTGTAAGCAATTTGTGATTTAAGGCTGCTTGGTGTCGCTCTAATTGCCTATTCCCTCAACAGGTGAAGAGACAGTAGGACTAGAGGCAAAAAGGTAAAAGAACTGTTTATCATTAATAAAGGCAACAAAACTGCAAGGAGGAGGAAGAGAAGTAAGGAAACAATGAGGGAAACTACTCTATGGTATTCCTCCTGAATTATTTGGAATGTCAGAATGACAGGCAAACTTGTAGATATTTTTGCCTCAGGGTCTACTCTTAGCAAAGCTCAATGGAAGCAGGAGGGGAAAAAAGTCTTGCAAACAATGGCATAACAGTAGAAAAGATAAAAACCAGATTCTCTCTATATATGTATGTTTGTATACATATATATATATGCATATATGTGTATTCGCACATGCACATACTAATCATGTGCCAAAAAATATTGAACAAAACATAAAACTTCCTTAAAATATGACAATCAGTGCTAAGTGTGGCACAGAACTATAAAAATAGTAAAAGTTTAATAGGTATTTGGAACCCATTGCAAATATATACTGCCAAGACATGAGCTAACAGACTGTATTAATAATGTATCAACCCATTCCAAGGTCTTTTTCTGTCATGGCCCCTGAACTTTTTCTTCAGTGACTGCTCAAAGTCAGTTGTAATTTATTCTGATGACTGTAACTTGCTCCACATATTTTAGGCACTAAAGCCATTCTTTGATTAGTGACTATGATCTATCTTCATCAGTTTTAAAATAGTATTTTAAATGAATGTTTACTGTGATGGCCCTGACAGGCAATAGTCCCTTTCATGTAAAGGTCATTGGCTCACTTCTGACCCTAGATAGCAGGGGCTGAAAGTCATTGCTGCCCAATGGCTATTTTGTACCCTGTATGAAGTGAATTGATGGTTTTGGTCCAGAGCTTTAGTGGATAAATATCCACATCACAAACTATCACCAGAATTGGTGTTACTAATGTCATTCTCAGCAGAAGGTCAAGGAGTGAGTTGACATAGAGACTAAATTGTGTTTGCAAGCCTAGCAGGCAAGATAAAAATGGACTAGGTGGTCTAGAAGAGAACCACCTCTTTCCTATAGCTGTTTCAGAGCTGTCAGTCCATGAATCTTAACACACTAAATTCACTTTCAAAACTAATATACCATTGGGAGGATTTCTAAGACAATTAACTGTTGATAAACTGTGAGATTTATTGGAAGCTATGAAATTTAAATATCCAAGAAGCATATAATATTTAGACTGTTGCAATCTCCTCAATCAGTCTGTACTTTATAAAATCAGATTAACTCAAATTGGTAAAAGAAACCGCTCATCTGGTCTTATTATCCAGCCTTCTGCCAGCACAAGTCTACTCATTGCTATGTAAAGTCCAAGCAATTGTAGACATTCCAGTGGCATCATCTACAAAACATTTTTTTAGGTGTTTTTCTTTAGACTTTGGTTAGATGTTTCTGTTTAGAATTATCAAAATTTGAGCTTACAAGCTTTGTTGGGAACCATATGTATCTGCTTTTTGAACAGCTGAGTGTTTTCTTCTGCTCTACTTTCTGCCTTTTGAATGCCATGGGAAAAAAACTGTCTATCTCAGAACCTTTTAGAAGTTTTGTTGGTTTCCAAAGGAGATTTGTAGTGTTTGCACCATATCCTTTCAGGAAAGGTTGTCCTTTTTCTGTACTCATAGTAGTATTTGTGAAAAAATAAACACTGCAGGTTTAAGAAAACATTTTATTCTAGCATTTACTCGTTGTGCACAGCTCATCCAAGAGGTTGCAATTTCTCCCACATACATGATTTTGCATGCATTTTTTCTGGACAAAGGTTCAAAGAATTACAATTATATGTAGTGTTCCTATCCATTTATAGAAATAAATGAATATGTTTCTTCTTTTTTTTTTTTCAGAACCAAGCAGCAGTGCTATCTAAGTCAGTGGAAAACTGATGGTAGTGAGACTACATGCCCCTGACAATGACATCCTGCTGATTTTTTACCTTGTGTCAACTCAAGTCCCTTCTTTTAGAAGTTAATTCTGGACAAACGAGAACTCATCAACGAAAAGCCTGATTGACATAAGTGGAAACAAAAGACCAAGAAAGTTTAACAACAGGCGAATACAGTTTAATAATAACTCTGTCTGTGGTGATGTTTCTGTTTATGGGATGATGAGCTATGCCTTCCGCACAGCAGTCTGGGATGGCATTGGTGCTTCGATGATTCTGAAATACAGGCAACCAGTGTTATGGTTGTCTGTATTTCCTCTGGAACTGGGATAATCAAACAGCGTCCCACATTAGGAAACGTCTCTTTCCATTGTGGTAGTGCGCTTGCTCTCCTAAATACAGTTACGGATTTGATAAAGGATCCACATAAAACACATAAAACACATAAAACTCCAAACTACAGAAATCCATTTAAAAAAGCAGGTAGGCAGGAAAAGATACAAATGCCTTTTAATGCCACATGGCAAAAAATGTGAACTAAAACACAAATGTATTATTTTTCAGGAGAATGCACTGATCTCAAAGAGAGGAGCGAATTCCAATGTAAGAACGACTGAGCTCCAAAAAGGACTGAACTCACCAGCACGACCTGGGCTCTGTACCTGTCCCCGTGCCAGGGTGATGCCCTCCCCTTCCCCACGGAATCTTTGATGGATTCAAAATTTCAAAGCACAACGGGCGCCTATGACTGAGCATTTCTGCGGCAGTGCTGACTCCAGCCCCGGAGCTGAGCCACAGGTCGCCTTCAGGATGGTTCCTTTAATGAACCAGACAATGCCCCAGCCCCAAAACTGCACAATTGCTATGCATTTAGTGCAAAAAATTGACTCCAGGAGTGTTTCTGGTCATCATAAATATCTTGCCAGCTGTATGCACTAATATTTAATAGAATTAATTAAAAAATTGCCAAGCTCTTCTACTCAAGTCATTACAGTTTATAAAAGAGAGCTGTTCAGATTGTTTACTGACTCTGACAGAAATACAAAGATAAATAGACACATTAAAATGTATAAACAAGCTCTCTTTTGTAGGCACTAAGTTTATTTTAACCGTGTCAATAAATGTCTGCTTATATGGGTTCAGCAGTAACTAATGTTCACCAGGAGGTACATTTTAGAAACAAGAACTGGAAAAAAACCTCTATGAACACAAATGGGAAGCCTAAATGTGAAGTGAAAACTAAATTTGTTAGGAACTTCCCTTGAATTTCTATAATTGAGTAATTTGGGAAAAGCACTAGTTCAGTTTTGTCATGGGATCAAACTCCAGTTTGTAAATAGATGAGAAAGGTAATCAAACTATTTATCAAAAATACAGGAATCAAGAATGACAGAATTACTGTGTTATTAAAATTTAATTTTAAAATACAACTTATAGGTTGAAAACTGTTCATCCTTAATCATGCTCACTGCCATGGAACAGCTTTAGTAAAGTATATTATTGTATAATTTTACTTTCCTGTCAAGAAATTAATTCTGAGGATTATAAACTGCTTGAGATAGTATACATATATCTCATTTTATTATATTGATATTTATATATATAAATAATATTTTAATATAAACATATTGTTCCCCTTTCAGAGATTGGCCAGAGACTTTATATAGGGGGACAATAGAAGAGGGCTATCTTCACAGCCTATTTGCACTTCCATTTCACAGACTCTCATCTCTCTGCATTATTCTAGTGGCTGCCTTTGATGGTATCTTTCCTGCTGGAAGATAAATGCCAAAAAAAGAAGAGAGTTGGAATTCAAAGTTTTCCAGGCTGCTGCCTATCTAATGTCTCCCTACTTGTCAGAAAGCATCCAGTGTCCCTCCATTTTCCACAAAGCCAGTTCCCTTCTCATCACCCAGGAGGACTTAGGGCAGCATGGGTAAGGCATGCCACTTAGTGGTAGGCAAAAAAGAAACTGAAAGAGGAAATATGAAAATTAAGCCCTCCTTTCATAGGTATCCTGAAATCATGTCGTTTGTTGATACTGATCTTTGATAGGAAGAGACTGGGTTAAATCGAAATCCATAGTCATATAGCTCAATTAAGGTGAAGATGAATGAACCAGACCTCTTCATCACAATCATTTCTTCTTAACAGGGATATTGTTCTTCAGTCTTGATGAAATCTAGTTTTAACAGAAGTGCTTAATTTATTGTCAGATTAAGCAGGCAGGATTTTCAAATAAGTAAAGGACAAAAAGCATGTAATTTAAAACCAGCAGTTCTGTTCTTTTATTAAGATTGGTCTCTCTGTGCTTTAAAATAAAAATCAGGGCATAGTCAGACCTGACAACTAACATTATCTGACCTCTATTTGTTTATGAGTATGTGACAGATTTATTTTAAAAAGTTAGGCCAAGATGATTCCAATAACTCACCCTGAATCAATAGCACACCATGACTAAATATTACTGATAAGGATCAACTGTTACAGTAACCCCAGTAAGAAAAGGCAAAAATAATTTTTTCCCTCTGAAGGCCAATAGTTTGGGTTTTTTTAAAAAAGTCTCATGCACAAGTACAGAGGACAAGTATTTGAGAAATATGGATGTCACAGGACTCTTACAATATAATTCTTTTATCTGCTTAATTCTCATGGAAAATGCAGTGAGATCAACAGGGATATGAGCATTACTAAAATTCTGATCACTAATTTTCTCAGGAATGGTGTTAATTTTACAAGCTAATGGCTAGATAAAGAGAATTAATATCCCTGAGGGAGAAAAAAAGGTTGACTGAGGTATGGATTGGCCCTAAGACTGCAGTCAAGTATGATTGTGGATGTGTTCCATTTCTGTAAGGTGCCAGGCACACTAACTTGTTTTCTGCTTGACGTAGAGCTACTTTTTTTTCTTATTATTATTATTAGGGTTGTTTATATGGAGAATGAAGGCCAGTGTGAAGAGTTGTTCTAATGAATGTAATGCTTTATGAGTATAAATACTGCTTTTATTAGGGTATTATGGTAAGGTGGTATAATTATAAGTGGGATAATTAACATGGAACATGCAAATCTTTACTTTCAGGGAATGCTTGACATAGGACACCAAGGAATATTGCCCGAGTACAGTAACACCTTGGTGCTCTCTTTTAATCCTCAGCACTGAAAAAGGAATTTATTCCTTCAGGTATTTCACATTAGTCTACAAATACTCCAGTGGGGAAAAAAGGCAAACTAAAAAACAAAACCAACCTCAAACAAATAGAGAAAAATTACCACAACAACAAAAAGCTAACTGGCATTCTATTTTGTTCCTTAAGCAGAAAAGAAAAACAACGACTGCTACTACTTTTCTCTTTAATAAACAAAGTCTACTGATAAACTTATTGATAGACAGATATTCTGGCAACAGATTGTCAAAACGTGTCACCAGACCACACAAGTAACCCACAGTCACTTACAAGCTGTCTGCAAAGTTAATCTAAGAACCTGTAAAATATCCCAGGTTTGCAGTATAAATATCTTAGTGATAAAGTAAATCCAGAATGTTTTAAAAGTTATTATTTGCATTTTAAACACAAGGGTCTGTTAAATACGCAAAGACCTAAAATAAACTTCAATATTAAGACCTATCTGTAAAAAAGAAAATATGTACTCACAGTTTCCCAGCCAGAAAATACACAGTTACATATATAATAGTAAGTGCAACTTTGCATGCTGTTTTTGGAGCAATAACGGGCATCCGCCCCCACCCCCCCATGCCAAATGTTGCGATGCTTGGCGTTAATTTAACGGACGGCCTCCAGCTGGGATTTCTCAGGGGAAGATTTTGCACTGGTTGCGTATTGCCAGACTAAAGATTTACCTAAATCTTTTCTGAGAGCTTGTTCCATCACCAGGTTCCACACTGCACAGCCACTACATGAGAAGAAGTTAAAAGCCCATAACCATTTAATAGTCCAGTTCTGTTCCTTTTGATCCTCCTAAATCCTTCCTCTGTTCCAGCAGTCATTAGGAAAAAGGGGAAAGCCCTTGTTAAGCAAACCATGTCCTGCTACACCAGTAATTGCTTTTTGGTTATAGCAGCTGTTCAGTCGTGTTACTGCAGCAAGAAGAGACATCTTAACAATTCTGTGGAGATACTCAAAACCTGACTGGACACAATCCTGGGCAACCGGCTCTGTCTGACCCTGCTTGAGCAGGCGTTCGGATTAGAGGATCTCAAGAGGTCCTTCCCAACCTCAGCGACTCTAACACTCTGTTATTTTGACACTTGAGAATGCAGTTTGCTCTGCAGGTATTTTACTTCCATTTAGGTTTATTACTAGGAAGCCTGAGATGTAAAATGAAAATTCCGTATAAGTAAAAATGTCTCTTTCTCCACCCTCTTGTTTCCAGATGGCTGAGCACTAGACCAAGTGGAAAAGGGGGTATGCAGTCACTGTGGAAAACAACCAGCTAGACTCATATAGCTTTTCTATATCTCTAGATGGTATTTCTCTAGGTGGCTAGCTGTTCTTGATCACTATTGGTATTCCCTGTATGATGTTGCTGCTTTATGTAAGAGGATACTGTTGCCTCAAAACTAGCACAAAGGCTCTGTTTGAGAAATAGCTGCATTAAAAAAGACTAGCTGGCAGAAAAAGCAGGAAGAAGGTATTTGCTTAGAAGAGTTTGGCCTCGAAAGAGAGATTGGGAAATACTTGCAAGAAAGGTACTGGAAGGAGATGGGTATAAGGTACAAGGAGGGCAGCTGATAGAATAGTGATACAAAGAGAGATGTATACATATCCACTGCAGGATCCACATATCACATCAAGAAATATACAGGACAATCTTCCATTTCTAAAATTCCAAGAGTTAATATAAATGGACAAATATATAATAGACTAGGACATAAAATGTCCTAAGCAATGCATCTGCTCTATACTGAATTGAAATATGTCGATGTACAGGCTTACATATCCCTTAGGCCAAAGACTCTTTCAAATAGAATTTTTGGTAGCTAAAGCAACATTTGCCTAAAGCACCTGTCAAGCATCCATTGAGAACTGAATCGTGATTTCTAAGCATATATCATCTTGGGCTACTGTCAAGATCTGGTGGTGACCTGATGTTGAATATTGCAGCAAAAGTATATTCTAATTTTGTTCAGCAAAAGAAGGAAAAAGACACCTTGCTCAGAAGACCTTGGCCACGAAGAAAGGAAAAGCAAAGCCACCCCCTAACACAGAAGGAGCAGACAGACTTTCCACCCAGCTTCTATGGTTCTATGGCCTAGGAATTCTAACTTTTCATAGCACCACCTGGACTGAACAATGCTTATCCATGCTGAATCCACTCTATGACTTCTTATCAGCAGCAGCCAATTTCTCAGAGTAAGACCACAATCTCTGTCTCACATGGTTTAATTTTTCCTCTCCAGCCATAATCAGGCAGTGTTTTCCTGTTAGATATACTATAAGTGGTCCAAGCTGCCAGCTGCAGTATAGCTAGCCTCTTTTGGCAATGAAAAATTGTTTCGTTTTCCATGCTTTCCTTCCCTCCACCATTCAGGGGCATATTTGGCACAGAAAAGCCAACAGGTGTATTTCATTGTTAAAAAGACATGGGGCATCCATGCTTTGAAGATGTAAGCGTGATGGGTCTCCCAGCTGCAAATGATGCCACTCACCTTATTATGCAAAGTGCCTACATAAAGCTATTATTGCTTGGCATCTATGCCCCAGCGAGGTGGTCCAACCAATTAACAAGCACAATATCAGATGAAAATGGACATGACTGCAGCCAAGACTCCCTGCATTCTCATAAACCTTTTTTGTTTTCTTTAAATCAAAATCAGATTTCCAAGTCAAAAGCGTGAAACTGCCTACGTCTTTCTTAGGTTTACATATCTAGTGGTGAGGCACAATAATAATCCCCTATTTATATTCATTATTTTCTGTGATAGAGAAAATACAGCAATTTAACAGATTTATAATGTCAGAAGAGAGGTATCATAAATACATATCTGTCTACAGCACTGAATGGTAAAACCAGCTAAAAGAATGTAGCTGTGTTTCAGATTAACAGACCGATAAGAAGAACTGAGAATGTAATGAGGACTCAGATATGAGGTATGAGTCCTTGCACTGCACTACTACCATTTTTTTTTGCATTTATTTTTGCATCTGTAATGGACATCATCCTCGCTAACTGTGATTATGAACGGCAAGAATTTCAGTGAAGTTGTCCAACACCACAGTTGTGCATATCCCAAAACTACTTCTATCTAATGGAGTCCCAGAATTAGAGAAGGCAAGTACTGAAGAAAAGGCCCCCGAGGATTAAACTGTGAAAGGAATCCTTTCTGCATTTTGCTTGATACTACTTCTGGTTACTTTTCAGATTTGAAATCAAAAAAATTATTTTTAAAACACGCAAATGAACATTCATTAGAATGGAATCTACACAAAGACACTTTCCAGAATAATTGGAAAAAATCAAGGAGAACATTAAATAGACACTGCACAGAAGTGAAACAATTACGTAAGCAAGACTGATGCAAACTGCAGTTTTGTAGCCCAGGCTAAGCAAGATGTAGTATGCGATTTCTGCTTTGATACATCAATGTAAGCATAATTTCACTGAAGTTGGTTTAAAAGCCTGGACTTGCACAGAAAATGTTTATGCATTTTCATAAATCTTTGCTTTGCTGTGCTGGCTTTGGCTGGGATGGAGTTAATTTTTTCCACAGTACCTAGTGTGGGGCTGTGGTTTGGATTTGTGCCAGAAACAGCGTTGATAACACAGGGATGTTTGCATCATTGCTGGGCAGGGCTTGCACAGAGCCAAGGCCTTTTCTGCCCCTCACCCACCCCACCAGCGAGGGGCTGGGGGGGCACAAGGGGTTGGGAGGGGACACGGCTGGGACCCCAGGGATGTCCCACACCATATGGCACCATGCTCAGCACACAGAGCTGGGGGAGAAAGGAGAAAGGGTGGGATGTTCAGAGTGATGGCGTTTGTCTTCCCAAGTCACCGTTAGGCGTGATGGGGATGGCTGAGCACCCGCCTGCCCACGGGAAGGAGGGAATGAATTCCTTGCGTTGCTTTGCTTGCACGTGCGGCTTTTGCTTTACTTATTAAACTGTCTTTATCCTAACTCATGGGTTTTCTCTCTTTTACCCTTCCAATTCTCTCCCTTATCCCACCATGGGGGAGTGAGCAGGTGCTGAGTGGGGCTTTGTTGCTGGCTGGAGTTAACCACAACATTTGCTCAGGAAGACTTCTTATAAACAAAAAACCCCAAACAAATTAGTAGAAACTACTTTGAGTAAAATTAGCTTTAAGAACCAAGACTAGGCTTAACAGAAATAATTTTTTTCATTTAAGGATACTTTTATGCTTCATGGTACAAAAAGAAAAGAGCAACTAGAAAGGTGGATATTACAACAGAATCTAAAACCCGCTAATAATTGTTTGAGAAAATGCTCTCTCTTGATTTGCCAGAAAAGGAATTCTAAAGCATTTCCCCTTAATCGTGCTTGCTTCACTGATGTTATGTGGAAAAGGAAAAAATTTAAGACAAATTTGACACTTCTGTCAAAATGAACACATTCTATGTTCCTCATATCTTTTGTGCTCTGCACAGGTGGGAGTTGGGATCTACTGTATGAAGAGAAGAAATGTTCAGCTGTAGATTTATAAGATGTATTTTAAAAAATCTCCAGTGAATTTCTTATTTCAGCAAAGTGGTGTTATTTCTAAATGTCAAGGCCAAAGTCACCAGGCCTTTTAAAATAACCTGGAATATATACAAAATGTCATCTACATACATATATATGGCAGCTACACAATATAGGTTGTTCTTTAAAAATTCCTTTTGAGGTGTTTTCTCCCCAAATACTGATCTTTCTGGGTTTTTTTCTGACAAAGTAGTACAGATGTTATTTCAGTGAAGAAGCAAATAACAAAGAGCCAACTAAGAAATACTGATATAAGTTTATGTAAAGATTAGGACTGAGGTTTCTTTTTATCCTATAGGAAAGGAACAGTTTTAATGCAGATAATTCTTATTTTGTGAATGGCTGTTTGAGACAAACTATGTGGAATACTGAATACAAACACAAAAAAGCTAGAAAAATGAAGTTATTTTATCCATACTCTGAATATTCTGCTATGTATAAAGTCTTAACAAATATAACAAGATAAAAAAAAAAAAACTTGTACTTCCATTAATTGGTTGACCATGGCAACCAAGAAGTCTTACAAAGGATATCAAGAAGACAGTAAGCCAACAACAAGAATCTGTATGCTAAACTGTGTTGAGGTGGAGATACCCTGCTTCCCTTCCAGCTGATGTTTGAGATGCTATGTCAAAGATTTTGCCTTTCCAGGGCAAGATGACTTGTGTTCAGTCCTCCATCCCTCACCCCTCATTAAAAAGCTCTGTAAGGCCATAATACTTGGTGGGGTGAGGGGGGGGAAGGTTATCGTGCCAAACTGCTGCTAGTAGCTATACACTGGTTGAAAGCCAAACCTGAACACTTTGTCTAAGTAAAATGAACAGGAAGTAGCTGAAGTCTGAACAGAACAGCATGAGACAGCAAAATGAGATAACGTCCCACTCCAAAATACAAAAATTTTGGTTCTTAGGGCATTGTGCTTGGATATCTTATAGTTAAGGATTCAATTCTCAGCCCACAGGCTATGAAGGAACTCAGTTCAGGGTCTGCCTTAACATGGATATTGGCAAAAGATGGCCACGCTTTTGCCTATATCTTTGTTGTGGTGGGCTGACCCTCGCTGGCAGGTAAGCCCCCACCCAGGCATGCTCACTCACCCTGGTGGGGCTGGGGAAAGACTCAGAAGGGCAAAAGTGAGAAAAACTTTTTAAAAAGTCTTTGGGTTTTATATTATTACTTGTTTAGTCTCACTGTAATTTAGTATTTTACTTGAAGAAATTTAGGATATGCCTAAGTTTGCACAAAAACGGTGCAGACGTGATATGGTGTCTTTTGGTAACATTCAGGATAAATCTTGTGGTTAAATTAAGTTGACTATCATGTGGATTAATTCTGCTCTGTGATTTATATGAGTATTAAATAAATTGTCAGCCCTCTAAAACAGGTTTTGTTAGGCATATTTGTTTTCCCTCTCTTCCTTGCCTTGTTTGTCCCCAGACAACGAGAAGATTATGGGCATCATTAGGAGTGGAGAAGATGTCAACAGTGAAATTGTATTCCACTGTTACTTTTAGCACCGATCTATTATGGTATATTGAAGAGATGTTTTATCTCTCTGGACTGTTTTATCTCTTATTATTTACCTGTGCTAAGTGTCAGGGAGGCCAAATATTACATTGTTCGATTCCTTTCTGAATGCAATACAAATTCTGACAGAGGGGCACAGAGGTATCTGAGAAAAGCATGGTCTGTTTTACCATCCTTTATTTACAAAAGTTAAAGCATCTGCTTACCTTGGTTTTCTGACCAGGCCATTTGTAGTTTAAGGAAGAGGCATTCAGCCTTTGTCCAACAGCTGGTCCCCATTTTCTCCAAATAAACTGCAAATGGCCACTTGGATTTCCTTGTGTAGTTCCAGCAGGTTCACACTGTGGTATATAATTGAAGGTGAGAACACTGCTGCACAGTGCTTTTCAATCCAAGAAACACTAACCATAACAACCCATTAACCACAAAATGAATTCTTTCTACTTATCTCTTCCTGACACAAAAATGAATTTTAAGTCTCTGTGTCTCTCTGTTGTTGTACGCGTGCTTTTGCAAAACTAACATCATTTCAATGCCATTGAACTCACTAGAGTTCTCAGAAGCTCTTAGAAAAAGAAGGTGGAAAAGAGAGACTGTCAGAACAATCTGTATGATCCACCAGCTATTATGGATCCAGCCCGCTAAAGGAGTCCATAAAACCTAGCGGACCCCAAATTAAGGGAAACATTTAGGTACATCAATTATAGTAGAAGAACTATCTAGCTGTGTTGGCTATTGGGAGCCAGTGGAAGATGTCATGGAAGAACTGAGCTGGCCAATGGAAGAAGTAAATTCAATAATACCAATGAGAGAGAGCAGAACTGCCTCTTCCAACCACTAGTCTATTTCAGAGGAGATATGTATTCTTTTTTTAATGGAAATACTTACATGACATTGGTACATTGAAAATATTTTTTCCATTAATATTAAGGTGAAAATTTTTACTAACTGGAATTTACTTTATTATTAAGAGGATTTTATTATAGCAAACTCTAAATTTTATTGCATGAACATATGATTTTTGTTATTGACTGCTTTACAGATGTTAATAAATGTGAATTTCTTTCTTTTGGACTAATTCTCTCACCATTGTGCCTACTTGTGCTGTTGAATCTGTGGGCATGCCCATAACAAAATGTTACTAGAAATACAATACCAGTGAGCACTTCCTTCACAGAACACCTTTAAATATTCACAACACTTGATTGGCAGAAGCAGCAAGTTGCAGCAAAATTCTCTGGTTGTGCAGACGTTCACGAATGAGCGTGCAGGTGTCCTGTGTTGAGGCTGTGCCTGTAAGGAAGGATAAGCACCCAGTGGCAGCAGACAGCACATCTGCTGGCTGTGCATAATGAAATGTTCAGCCATGCGCCTAGGGTAGACAAAATCCTAAATCCAGCTTTTGCTGGAAGATGTACTACTTCTCCATGCAGGAGAACCTTACCAACCTCATGCAAATCCACAGGTCAAAACATTCATCCACTATTTCTAGTACGGCGTGGAAAGTCACTGCTTGCTATTCATCACTGCCAGTGCCTCACTTTTCAATCCCCAGCTCCAGAGACCTGTCTGACAGAAGCATTGCCACTTCAGATGCTCCCTATTGGCTCAGCTGGATGGCTTCCCTCTACCCATGAACTAGAGTGCTCTATGCCCTCCTCTTCTGCCATTGACACAAAAATACGAAACTTTTGCCAAAAATATGTCCTCTGATCTGTATTTTTTCTATCTTTATTTATCAAGACTTCTTAAGATAACTTACTTCCATCTTGACACACAGCTCCCTTGAGGCACCAACATCTCTGTGATAGATGCTTCTCTCCTACCTGCTTCTCTAATTTCTTCTAATCACTCTTATTTGAATCTCCATTCCCTCTCATAATAGGCCTGATCCTGATGCCTCTGCTGCTGTGCTTTGAACACTGAATGCCCACTGACCGTATGCAACACATAGGTGCTGATGCCTATTCTCAGGCATCCTTCAGAGTCTATAATCAAGACCTCTATGGCTACCTGTAACCTATCCACAGCATAAAGCTTTCCCTCCTCACTACTGCAGCCTACAGTTTCATGTTCTGAGGTTGTACAGTACTTAAAAAGTAAGTGGAGACTATAAATTCATAATATTATACATGTCATGTTAACAGAGAAAGCACCCAGACTTACAACTCCCAAAATAAACAGCAAATAGGCAAACAAAAATCCTGGAAATAAAAGCCTTCTCTCTGGAACCACTGATGCTGTGTAATACCTTGAAGCTTAGGACAATTCTTCCATGGTATTAAAGCCTCATGGTCCTCCTAATCAGCCTGCAAGCTCTCTCAGCAAGCTTTCTCTCATTTGCTCAGGACCTGCTTTCTCTCACTCATTCAGATAGCTCCCCAGCTCAGAGAACACACATTCTTTTCTCATCTGTTTTCCCACTAGGCAATTTCCATTGTTCTAATTTAGAAGCAGACAACCTGAGACGATCAGTTTCCTTTAATTTAACCAGTCTATTTAGCATATTCAGTGCTTTACTGAGAAAAAATCCTATTCTGTTATCTCTTCTTAGATGACTCTTGTATCTTTTCTTGGATAGAGTGTGTGATCTATGACATAGTCCCAGCCAGCAAGTGGCAGATTAAATACAGACTGAGGAATAGAGTGGTACATGAAATTCATAAAATAAGTCTGGATTTATAAATTATACATACATTCCCCAAATTGTCATATCTCCCAATCTTCTCTCTGCTGTTTTTCAGATTTCCTTCCACCAGTCACTGTCACATCATAGCTTCTCCTTTCTTTTTTATGTCCTGATTAACAGGACATCTATATTCTCCCTTGAGCTCTCTTCCTCCCAGCAAGATTGTTTTCCATATCCCTACAGAGAGGGGCCAAAAAAGCATTTGTGAGCCTGAGACGCTTCTTTTTCAAGATATATTATGTGATCTAATAAAAGATAATACTTTTTCTCATAAATGTACCTCCATGAGCACAATTCAAATGTTTTAATATAGGTTCAGAAAAAACCTATATGAAAAGAATTTATTCTTAGATTACTTTTAAAAAAAATCAAATATAGACTTTTTTTTCTATATGGAAGAGGATTCTCTTAATCTTTTGCAAGGGGAATGGTTTCACTCCCTGAATATTGATAAAGACCACAGATTTTGCAATTGGAAAAAGCGGTGAAATACAGAGTTGTCATCTTCTCCTGGTAGTACTGATTCTTTAGTGATGGATTCAGGACGCTTGAAAACCATTGTGGCCATATACAACATTTTCACCCCATGCTCTATACCAAAACTTAGCCAGCAGGGTAATTAATTTAGAATACAGAGATACAGAACTAAAGAGTAGTTTGGAGGGGTTTGGGGGGACAGTTTTTTGTGGGTTTTTTAAATTTATTTCAAAAAATTTCCCAAGCTTTATGGCTCTATCTTCATTACTTAGCTCTCAATACTCAGAAATTGCTTAGAGGATGTGACAGGTTCTGCAGCACGGCTCGGTAAAGAGTACACTGCTGTACAGCACTGGCACCAAGGTGTGTTTATATGCCAAAAAATAAGTACCAAAGAAGTACCATATTTTTTCCAAGAAGAACCAAATTTTGGCAAAAACACAACGTGTGAAACTAGAACATGGCTCATTAACACTGAATATCCTTCAGTGCTTGAGTGGAACAAATACTCTCATTTTTATCCCACAGTCAAGTCTGCCATCTGATTTTTCTATCGCTCTCTGCAATAATTCTAATGGAATTAAATGAGTGCATATGGAATTGTAATACTCAGTGCATACACGTACCTGTAGCAAGTTCTTTTCCTACCCTGTTCCCGGTTCCACAATTTTATTTGAAATCAAGGGAAGGTGCACACAGGCCCTTTTTTCTTTTTCTCTTCAGTGACTTCTCCTATGCATTTCCATCTTCAATAAGTGCCACTTTGTCTTCTAAAATGTGCATTTTTACGATGTTTATATTACACACACTAGAGACTTGCAGCAGCTATATAAGCATCACTTTATATGATGGGTTGATAGAGTAAGCAACCTCTTGAAAACAGAACTATCTTACAGTTTTACACTCTTTAATTGCACTGTGTGTTGCTTTTGATTTTTTTTTTATAATGAGCCTTTGTTATACAAGTTATGCTTTTAGCCCTAAACTGATGAGAAACATCCAAATACGCAATCTATAAACCAGATATAAGGTATAGGAAATATAAAAATAATGTGATTGGGTTAGAAATGTCGCTCTGATATAGTTTGGAGAGTTTAGTGTTTCAAGGAGAGTAGTTTATTCTGCCTGCCTTACAGGAAAATGAAATTTGCAGGTAAAGGGAGCATCTGTGCACAGATTACATAAGTACATATCCAGCCTTACCCTGGAGTTCAACTTATTTTTTCTAGCATAAAACTAATAAGCAGCACAAAAAGAAAGCAAAGTCCTTGACTATTACAAGATACAGTTCTGAGATGTCTCCCTCTTACCGCTTCATGGTTGCCAGAAGAATGGGTCTTATTCTTAAATACCAAGTTTGTGTGACAGACACATTTAGTTCATTCCTATCTTTTCCTTGTCAGAAGGGCAGTAAAGGTGTTAAACCCTCTGCTTAGAATGCAGCTGTAATGCTTCCATTGTACAACGTACTGCGCATAAGATGTACAAAAGTCCAACCTCTGAATATCACATTTGATTCAAAAATGTTACTTGCTACTAGATGCTCTAAAAGCATGGTAGTTCTGCAGCAGGAACTGGTCAAAGTTCTTAATTACAAAAAGGCATCTTTCCATGTTTCACTTGTAATAGGAATTTTTTTTAAAAGTTAGTAATAGCTATGTGTTGATTACAATTTCAAGTGTCCATGTTGAAACTAAATATATATCTCATAGTGACTTTGAAAATTATTTGGATTTAGTATCTAGCAGACAAAAGCACTCAGTGCCAAAAAAATAATATTTTTTTAAAAAGGAAAATTATGAGAATAGCCTAAGATATGCTATGCTGTTGTAAGAAAAGGCACAGAAAATGCAATTAAAAAATGTCAAATGGCAAAAGAAATCACAAAGGTAATGATTGACAGGGAGATTACTTTTATTTTTTCTGCATTTATTACTTACTCAACTAACTGCTGTTAGATAAAGGACACAAAACACCCTCTACCAGTGCTTAACTAACATACGGTTGATCAGGTGGGGCTGATATTCACCTCCACTTCAATTGCCGCTGCTCTCAGTGCAGAGAGGGGTCAGAGCGCTAGGGGTACCATCGTCTTAAACTGTTGCAGTGAGTTTTACTAGAGAACGTCTGTCTAGGACAAATATTGAAGTGCCACAGTTACATAACTGAAATGTTGGTGGATGCGGCACAGATAATATCACTTTATGATAAGATCAGCAAAGAACCCATAAATATCATAAGCTCTCCTTTTAGGGGTTTATTAAATAATACAGACTAAAATTTAATTAATGCAAACACCGAATTTAAGAGTAGAAAATAGTTTACAATGAACAATTTAGCTCTTGAAAACAACTTTATACTGGCTAAAGTGTGTATAATGAAAGATTAAAATAAAATCCATTCTGAGAGAAACATGCTGGGGAAAGCTGCAGTACTGGCACCTTCTGGATACGTGCAGCAGGGGTGAACTGTAGAATACGAGCAGTATGAGCGTGCACAGTTTTCCTTAAGATATCCTACAAAATTCTATTAGGCTAAACATTTATATATACGTTTTGGTAATTCCAAAAGGATCAACATACACTTCAATTTGTTTTGGAATCCAGACAAGAATAGAGGGGGGGAAAAATTGCCATTTAGATTTTTATTAGGCTTTTATTAAGCCTGAGCACATACAGAAGAATAGCTGTTATGCATATGAAAGAAAGATATGAGCACATATAGTATATAACACTGACAAATGGCAAATGAGAACGCAGTTAAAATTTTCAGTTTGCAGAAGTTTGTGAAATACTGGCGTCACAGCTTCTGAGGGATGACATACACATAGGTGATGTTAGTGAATAGCACATTTATCGCCTGACTACCTAAAAAAAATAATGCTACTTGAAATCTTTATACATTTTAAAGAGAAGAGATGTAATTCTGTAAGAGTTTGAAGAATATTTTTAACCATTAAAGGTCATTTTCAGTACCTGTGAAAGTTAAGTTTCCAACTTGTTTTTGACTTCGCACATTTAAGGATTTTCAGTCATTAGGTGTTGCTGTTCTAAAAGCTGTTCACCTCAGAATGTAGCTTTTAGATTTATGTATCTTAGGAATCTTAGGAAAGTAGAGCTTACCATTTCCAGGGTTCATCTGTTTCCCTGCGTTACTCTCAAGCTAAATCAATCTTCAGATTCATAAAACAAGCTTGTAAATATTAATGTCTACCAGAAGCAGTCTCACCTTGGGTAACTATCACAGCAGAAGAACATTGGAGAAGCAACATATTTTTGAAAGCCCTTTCCAGCAAAATTAAAGTTTCTACTCCAGAGCAAGAAAATGGAAGAAAACACTTATGAGAAAAGTTGTAAAACAATACGGAAAAATAATGGAGGCCATAAGCTGACTGGAGCAAAATAAGAAAGGGAGAAGGTCAAAAGTAATAAAAAAGTGCAATGTGCCAAAAAGATACAAAAGGAATGAACAGGATCAAGGAAAGAAGACAGAAAAGAGAAGCAGTTACAGAAAAGAGAGTAAATAATGGAAATCTGTGGGAAAGGAGAATGAATACAAATGAGACTATATTTCCTTTTTTACAGTGTCTGAAAAAACATCAATGACAAAGTACATAGTTAAATGAATGAACAAGCATATAAAATGGATAAGATATATCAGTAGAGGTCGGGGCACATATACTTAGACTCACCAAGAGCAACACAACGTCTAGGGCTGGTTCTTAACACCATCAACTGAGACAGCAGCATATATTGCCCTGGAGTGGAGAGAAGAAAAAAAAAACCCCAAAAACCCAAAGCCTGCCTTACCAATCCTTAATTTTAATATTTGACATGTACTTCCCATAAAGTGATGATGACTGGCATCGAGTTTCTCTGGTTTCTTATGTACTGGTTTATTTTGATTCCTTTTTTTCTTTTTGTTTTTATTTTTCCATTTACTTTAATTAATCTTTCCTCAGGTGATCATGTTTTTTTCCCTAAGCAAATGTACTCATCTGGTACACTTTTCTTTCATGGCTTTCTTGCTTTTTCTCAAAGAAGAGCAGGAAAGATCCGCGGGGCATTGAGTACAGGCAGGAGAACTGGGCACTTTGCAGTGGTATATTTTTTAACAAATTGGCAGTCCTGGGGAATTAAAACACGAGTGGAAACCAAGAACTTCTGCCAAGGCAGAGAGAGCAAGAGCATGCATTCTTTCTTCCAGTTTCTGACATGATATGTTCAAATACCTTTCGGATATGGTATGTCAGCTTGAGTTTCACCATCTGATATGACATAATGCAACATGACACACTGATTGTTTCGTGACAGAAATGTAAAGAAAAAGATTGTCTCCGCTCTGCTAGTAAAGAAATCATTTTAAATAGAGAAATAGCCAGATTTCTCCTAAACATTAATGCACCAAAGTGTAATGGCCTTGAGAGCTTCCCCCTTCCTGGAGCTCCTGCTGTGAGGGCTCAGGGACATCTCAGCCA